>NC_052063.2:18821611-19121611 GCF_903992535.2 Arvicola amphibius
GTAGAAGATGACACAGTGTGCTCAATTCGTCTACAGAAATCTTCTCCACATGATCAATGACAACCACTAATGGAAATATGGTTTCAATTCTCCCTTTGACAGATGGTCCAGCCTGTACTCCCAAGGGATATGTATTCCTCTGCTAACCTTTTTTTCCTGAAATAAATGTGCTTGTATGTGAGACTGTTTGAACAACTATGTGACCCCGCTGATCCTCTGATGTTATTGTAAGTACCACATCTGCTTTCAAACTGAGTTTTTGTTTTTATACAAAGGTATATACACAAAAATTTCTAGCAAATTGTGTATACCTTTGCAAGCAAGTATTTTCAACTCGGTTTTCAATGTACTCATTTCAAATCCAGAAGGAAAACATTCAAAATTTCCATGGGCCTCCCCCCGACACAACTAAGAACTGTTATCCATCAACAGTCAAGCGGATAATTTAGTATAAGGTGGTTAATTGCTTCAATAGAGTATAATGGCCCTATATTTAACTATGACATAATTCAATCAAAAAGGATTTGGGGTCATCCATTATGCTGTCAAAAATCACTTTCCCTTTCCTGCTGCTAGGCCCACAACACTTAAGTACTCAACTTGACAACCAAAGTACCCAAACTACAAATCAGGTCCAGCTTTAGCAGGATTCCAGCATGCCCCAGCCCCAGAATTGAGGGTATTGGGTAGAAAAATCCCCAGGTTACTGTGACTACTACTCTGGCAATGTGTCTTGTATTATATTTTTGTACCTATGTATCACATGCGTATCTGCTTGGAATTTTTAATTTTCTCCCAGTTCCCAGCTGTCTAGACTTGAAATCCCCTTGCCCCATGTCTTACAAGTCTCTTCTCAAACTTGAGAATCAATCATAATTGGAGGTAGAGTCTTAGAAATCAAAATATAATTATAGATGTGTTTTACATTTACTCACCTAAAGACACAGGGCAATTGATTTGGAAACAACTCCTAATTTAATGGGGCAGCACTGTGCTCTGCAAGAAAGTTGCTTTGCTCCAGTGGCCCTTTTATAACAGTGGATGGTCACCAAAACAGATACAACAGAAATGTGTCAAGAGCTTAAATAGATACAGGCCCAGTGTATTACGATTTATCAAAAAAGTTTGATGTAATCAAATATACTTAACAAAGTAGAGTCTTTAGATACATACTGATACTTGCATCTATAGTTTGAGCTTCACATATTCAAGCTGATAACTTATGCTTTTTAATAAGACATTTTAAAATAAATTTTCGAATTTGTCTATCAAGATAAGGCAGTTGATAAGCATGATTTTGCCTTCTTGAACTCTGGTTTACTGCCCATCTGAGTCCTGGTGTCTATATGGGTATGTTTTGATTCAGTTTTCATTAATGTTTCATAAGTTGGCTTAGACACCTCCCTGGTCATTCAACCCTCCCCTCAATTTACCTAGGATCATAAAATTTTTAATTGTATAAATCTGGATGATGATAGAGATACTAACTAATACACTGTACCACTAGGTTCTCAACTCCAGCTACACATAAGAATGCATAGTCGAGTACTTTTAATGTGGTAAATGACCAAAACCCACACCAAATAATAGAGATTGCGTGTCCAGAAAACCTCGGAATCTATACTTTTAATATTTGCTGGACTTCGTGAAGAGCTGCTCCCAGGTATCAGCATCCCAGGAAGAATGTCCGGCTTTCCAGGGAATTATTGTCTTTTTAAGAGATAATGCAGTTTAAAAGAATGCCCCTGGACTATGAGAGATAATTAGATAAAGATTTTTTTAAAAAAAAATACTGTGTGTGCATGCGTTTGATATTTCGTGTGCTTGTGTGAGTATGGTGAAAGCACTTCCATGCCACAGTGCACCTAGGGGGGACAGAGAAGAACCCCGAGTGGAGAGGTTCCTGCCTTCAACTTTGTCATTACTGCATACGTCAGGCTAACCGGCCTGAAAGCGTTCATGGGTTCACCGGTCTAGGTTTCCATCTCAATAGAGACAAGTAAGGATTGCTTCTGGCTTTCCACAGGTTCTGGAGCTAAACTCAGGTCCTTGCACCTGTGTACACTAGTGCTTCAACCACTGAGCCAATTCTATTGGAGTCTAGAACTGTGAAGGACGATATATAGTAAGTGTGAAGTTCAAGAAAAGCCGTCAAGAATGTGGAGAAATCCTGTACAGATTAACTGGGTACCTAAAGAAAGGGCTACAAGTAGCTATAGGAACTGAGCTACCCTACCAGTTTAAATCTGGCTGAATTGTTATTTTTACGGAATTTACCCCGGATGTTCAGGATTTTATAATCTGACTTTGAGCAGGCTTTCCTATCATCTTCAGTTGAGATGCTTAAATATTTGTTTTTTTTTTTTTCAAGGATAGAACTTTAGCCAAATGTTACTGAAAGAACAACCACCCATTCCCCTTTCTTTGAGACTAGATTCCTAGGACAGAATATCAAATACTAAAGCCATGAGCGACTTGAGAAGCCTAGGATTCTTTGTCAGCCTAGATGTCTTTCTAAATAGGGGAACCCGAATCAAACCCCATGACTTAATGGAAGCCTCTCAATATAATCTGCTCATTACTAGTACTAACACCATCCAAATCCTTTTAGTGTTTACTATAGAGCCTCATATCCTGCTGATTTCATGACCTCGGTTCTGTTTTTTATGATTTTTTTTCTTGGATTGGTTATTTCCATTACTCTTCCTACTTATGTAGAATTGCTTTCTGCAGCCAAAGAATGTTATTAAAATGGCCAAATCAACAAAGAGGATTTTAGAGTGGCAGTCATATATACCACATAGTAGAAGGCTTTTAACACAGTGTTAAGAACTACATAAAATAGTGTGAATCAGAATGCTGGACACCTATCAGCCAGCACAGGGACGAGACTGTGACACATCTTCATCATGGCTGAGGGGAAATCAGGGGCAGAGATCCTGGGGAACAGATGGGGCATTCATTATGTATTTCAAACTTAGCTTCTTTTAAAATAAGAACCAGACTGAGGAACTTAGAATTGGTGAAAAATAAAGAAGCCTGAAAAGGAAATGCTTCTGCAAGTCAAAAGTGATATGTTTCCAGGTTCTGGGAAAATCCCATCGATGAATAATCCCTAAAAAAAATTAAAGATGAGAATTCATCAAGTCATAGCCTTTTCCTCACCAAACAAAACAGCCCACCTCTCCTGGATTATCTAATCAGCAACGCTTGCTGAAATCCATTTAGGCCCCCACTCCTTTTTCCCTTAGGAGAATATTTCCCATTCCTTGGCCTTTGTCATTTCTTGACGTATTTGTTTTTAGATGTCTGCTTTTGTGATGATATGGTTCAGCATCAAATCAAGGTTTCTGTTTGTCAAGTCATTTTATTTTGAAACACAACCTTTAAGACAAGAATGTCAGAGCATTTTTATTTTTAACTTTCCTCAAGGCTTGGAAACTATTTGGAGATTGTAGATCCTTCTTCCTTTGCAGGAGTTTATTTTTAATTTGCTCATTTTTTTAATTAAAACATGGTCACTTAAAAGTTGAGACAGCCGTTAGCCAAATGAAATCAAGAAATCCCTGTATTCAACCCTTTTCCCTTTGAAGACTAAAAACCATTACAAATAGCAAAAATAGAGTCCAAACACATGACTGCTGACATTTAGAAAATAGTGTTAGATTTTCAGGACCAGAGCACATGAAGGTGCACATATGGACCTAAGACTTCTGTTCTGTATTTTACTTCATTAATATACTATGATGTTATTGGTCTAGTATAACAACATTCTATTGAAAATTACTAAATAAAATTTATGCTCTTACCCTAATGTTTTTTCCTATTACTGTATTTTTATAATTTAAATATTTTAATTTAAATTTATTTTGATCATATTCTTTCCTTCACACAAGTTTTTTCCTATCTTCTCCCCCTCTTTACCCACCCAACTTTAACTTCTTTCTCAAAAAAAAAAAAACAATATAATAGCACACATGTGGCTGTCGTGATCTATGGCCAGGGAACCTACAAGGGCACTTCTGTGGTGCGCCATGCCTTTCTTTGATGTGCAGAAAAAGCTGGGCATTAGCCTCGATCGCCACTTCGTATTCCAAAGTGTTGAGCAGCCCTTCAAGATTCCCGCCCGATGCCATGCTTTTGAAAAAGAGTGGATAGAGTGTGCACATGGCATCGGTGCTACCCGGGCTCAAAAAGAATGCAGGATAGAAAATGAAGATTTCAAGGAATGTTATCTTCGGTATAAAACGATGAAGCGCCTGGGTGAAATCAAACGACAGAGGGATAAGCTAATTAAAGAGGGGAAATACACCCCTCCGCCTCACCACATGGGCCAGGACGAACCCAGGCCCTGAGCAGAGCAGGTGACGCTGCTCTTCATGCTGTTTTCCACTGGGAGAAAGTCTAATGAAAGCTGCTTCATGAAGTACATAAAAATAAAGAATTAGTCAACCTTAAAAAAACAAACTCGAAAACCAAAAAAAAGCACACACATGCAAATACTAGAAAATAAAATAAAACATCACCCCCTCATAAAAATAACCCAACCTGTAACTAAATGAAAGCGAGCGTGCGTGCGCGCGCGCACGCACACACACACACACACACACACACACACACACACAATTCTGGAGTCCATTATGTGTTAGTCAACAATTTCCAAACATGAGGTCTGCCCTAGAGCGGTTGATAAACCCAGAGTCACTCCATTAGAGACAACTGGTTTTCAGGAAGAAAGAGAGAAGAAAAGGGACAGAGGTGGAGGGGAGGGGAAGACATGGGAAAGGGAAGAAGGGAAGAGAGGTGAGGGGAGAAAATCTTTTCAAGCATCAAAATGACATCTTATAAGTCTAGAAGGAACTAGAGAATTTAAAAATTACCAGCTGTCAACCATAACCATAAAGGAGAGCCCGGCATGGTGGCACATACCTCTACTCTCTTCATTCAGGAAACTTTGACAGGAAAATTGCTGTCAGTTTGAGGCCAGCTGAAGCTATGTACTAAGTTCCAGGATAGCCTGGGCTGTATGGTGAGATCAACCACCCAAAACCAAAATTATAATTATATTGATAACAACAGTAATAACTATGCTTAAGACAGCAAAAAAAAATCTTGTAAAAGTTGAATGAAAGAGTGTGTGTGTGCATGTGTGTGTGTGTCTGTCTGTCTGTATTCTGATTGTTAAAACAAAAGAATAGCTATACAGTATAGAAACATAGAGTGATATTACCTTGCTCAAAGAATCAAAGTTAACATACCAGTCATTAGACAGTGTCAGGTACCATCTGATAGATGTAGCAAAAAAAAAAAAAAAAAAATCATCGTGGCATTTGTATCCCAAATCTAACAATGTGTTGAATACCAGAAAAAAAAAGTTCAAATTCCAAAAAATTAATTACAGTGCAATTTCAAATGCCTTCGGGAATTGAAGGTCCAAAAGGACCTGGACACAACCATAAACAGAAAGGCCCTGCAGAAACACGAAACCCATATACATCATATGTGTTTGGACCAACACTTTTGGTTTAAAACATATCTCAATGTAATGGTTGGTGCAACTATTTTTAAAAAACCCTTGTGAGGATGTCCCTTAAAACTGTCTGCAGTTTCTAATTATTTCTTTCAATATAAAATATCCAACTCTTACAGCACTTTCAGGATGAGGCAAAACATAGCTGACAAAGCCAAAAGCTACAATTCCGAGCAGCCATTTAAGTCAGTGGTTCTGAACCTGCAGGTCACAACCCCTTTGGTTATTGAACAACCCTTTCATAGGGGTTACATATCAAATATCCTGCATATCAGATATTTATATCATGATTCATAGCAGTAGTGGCAATGAAAATAATAGTAGAAAAGTAGCAATGAAAATAATTTTTTGGTTAGGGATCACCACAACGTGGGAAATTGTATTAAAGTGTTGCAGAATTAGGAAGGCTGAGAATGATTGATTTAAGTGTTCTGTTTCCTCCCTCTGTCCTTAGGCTTAAATAAATCCATCAGCCCAGACTTTGATGTATGCTCTGCTAGACATAGGTGCCTAAAATTGTATTAGGCTTATATTGGAGGTTAAAAATATACTGGGATTTTGTATTTTCATTTTGAGGACTGCTGTCTTTATTTTTTTAAGCTTAAATGTTTTAACTCTTCATTTTCAACTTAATTCTTTCAAATCATATTAGGACAATGAGAAGAAACCTCCTTTGCTGCTCTCAGCCCATGTCACTTCTGAAAAAGTATAAATTAGAAGCGGATGTCCCAAAAGATTTTAAGGAAGTACATGTAGTGTGTTTATTGGTTATTTTTCATATATCTTTGATAGAATAACTAATAAAAGCAAGTTGATAATAATATGCATTTTGGTTTATACTTTAAGGAGATTCAGACCCCCCACCGTGGCAGGAAAGCTATGATGGCAGGAGCATGAGGTAGCTGGCTGGTGATATTGCATCTACAATAAGAATATAGATAGAGGAATAGTGGTGATTGGCTACCCATTCATTTTCATTCAGCCTGACACCCCAGCCCATGACATGATTTTACTCATATCAGGTAAGTCTTTCCTCTCCAGTTAAACTATTCTGGAAACATTCACATAGGTACAACCAGAGTTATACATAATGAACGTCTTCGATACTTGTTAATCCAGACAGTTTGACAGCTAAAACCAACCATCATTTCTATCTGTATCACACTGACATTGAAATGTATAATTCCAAATCGTAACATGTGGACCAGCAAGATAACTCAGAGGTTAGGGGTACTTGCTGCCAAGTCAGATCATCAGAGGTGGGTCCTGGGAACTCACTAAGTGAACTGATTCCTACAACAAAATTCTGAACTTCCTCCCAAATATGCATGCATGCGTGCACGCACACACACACACACACACACACACACACACATACATAAAACAGTTTAAAGAAAGTTTAAACCAGAGTTTATCTCCATAATCTCTTGGCTATATTGTAATGATAAATGTCTTTAGTCCAACTCAAAAATTTCTTTGGCTACCCAACCCTGTTCAACAGTACAAAGACTGAATTCTTTTCTGAGAGTCAACACATCTTAACTTAGAGCTTATCAGAATTTTGAAAACATACATACCTCTAATAAATACTGGGAAAGAGTAAATATTCCCATTTTAAAAATAAAAGAGGAATTTGGGGGTCACAGAAAGAAAAACGACTAAAATGAAAAGGAAATGTAATCAGCAAACACTAAACCCTTTTGCTTTGTGTCCAGTGTCCGGGGCACTTGGTGGCATCACCTATATCATGTGGTAGTATACACCTAGTAGCTCCAACCCTACAGTTCGTTAGTATGCAACCCATGTAGCCTCTAAAGTCAGCTGGCAACGCTGTATGCATAAAGACACCCTAGGCAAATATTTTATGGCCTAGACTCAGGCATTTCTGTTCCCATTGCAACGTGGCTTTCATCTTAATAGAATCATATCATGGCCTTTCATGGTTTTTTTTTTCTTGTAGGGAATCCAATCCTTCCATACAAGATCCAGCCTCAAAGCCCTTCTGGAATCTTTTTGAAAGCATCCATGACCCCATAACTCATGCGATTTGCATCCCTGCAAATCCAGCATGTGTTGACAATGCTGCCAAGTTGTGCTACTAGCTCAAAATATCATCTGGCCTCTTCTATTACAGCTGTCGTGGCCTCTGTTCACCCTTCTGACTGAACCTTGTAAAACACTTGTTTTTCCATCCCCACCTGTCCCAAGTTCACCCACAAAATCTATTCAGTTTCCTCTTCCCAGGGAGATCCATGTATTCCTGCCTAAATCTTTTTCCTCCTTCTTGGTTGCCTAGTCCAGCTTGATATGATGGTTTATGCTTAGTCTTATTGCATCTTGTTAAATCATGATTGATTGATATCACAGGGAGGCTTGCTCCTTTTTGAAAGGAAATGGAGGAGCAATGGATCTGGGGGAGAAAGGAGGTAGAAGGTTACTGGGAGGAAAGGAGGTAGAGCAAGTTATGGTCAGAATGTATTGTATGAGAGAAGAATAAATTTTAAAATATTGTTTTTGAACAGGGAACAAAATAAGCAGCATGTTCAATCCAAGCTCTCTCCTTTCCAAACAATTTGCAATTATTTAAGTTGGATAGGATCTTACACTCAAGATCCCATTCATATTGTCCCAGAGAACAACACTGTGTTTCTCTTGCACTGCAATCTCTGTTGTCTCTGTTTTTCTATCCCTTTCTGTCAATGTAGATCTAAGAATGTTGCACAGTAACCACGTCATGGGCCACATGGGGTACTAGGTTGAAGTCTACTCTGACAAACTGCAGTCCCTTCTGAATTCGGCATCACCCAGGCCACTGCCGAAGCACAGAGTCAAACTGTAGCCTGAAGAGCCTTGACCTGAGTTCCCCAGAGTCCTTCATGCCCATCTGCAATATCATGAACCACGCTGCTATTGTCTACATTTCTATCAGCATTCTGGTCTTCCACACTTCCACGAAATCAGTTTGCTAAGCTCTGATTCAAGCATTCTAGGGCTCATCTAGTCCAGACCTTTACCCATTCCTCCCGCAAATAGATTGCAAAGACCTATAAACTCCTCTGTCAGGTTTATCATACCAACATTCTCCCAGCCCAATACAAATGTTCTGTACTATGATTAGTACAATCATAAGTTTTATCAATACTGTAACATAAAAACCTGAGAAAGATAATCTTTTGGAAAGAAAGACTTATTCAGACCCATGGATATGGAGATAAGAGTCTCTTGTGGCAGAGAAAAAGGCAACTGGTCTCATTGAATCCACACAAGAACGAGAAAGTAATAAATGTTGGTGCTGAGCTCCTTTTATGTTCGTTCAACTCATGATGCTGGCCTATGATTGGGTAGCACTCACATACAGCATAAATCTCCACTCTTCATTTAAACCCTTCACAGATACACTATCAATGTCCTAAGTGTCTCTTAATCCAGTGAAGCTGGCAGTCATAACTACCTGATGTACGAAATAAGCAGCAGTATAACTTGCAGGGTGTGGCCATCTCATTCAAAACTCTAAATGCTGCACCGGTCCGTACATGGTATCATAGTAAATGTTACTTTTTGTCCCTTGCCATCAGCACTAGCTTTCAGAGATTAGTTTTCACAGGGTCATTTTCCTTTTTCTTCAAGGACAATAATATGTTACAACTATTGGTACACATAAATGCTCTGTGGAAACTCTATCTAACTCTAAAACTAAACAAATCTATTTATATCAAGTATTCAAAAGGTCATGAACTCATTACAATTCAGTTAATATCACTTAGTGTTGTAAATCACATATCTCCCTGACTACATCCTCAGTTTGGAAATTTAAAGTATAAAGTTGCACATGTAAGTTGAATCGGCTACCTATCAACTTGATTTTGTTGTTGTTATTGTGAATTTCAAGGAAGAGAAATCATCTATCTAAACCCCAAATGCCAGTGAAAACATTCCTTGGTGAATGTGCTTGGGTAGTGTACTGATAATGTGTTGCTTCATTCACCCACTTCCCAAATATTTACTGTGTTAGTCACTGTTTTAGGCTCTGTTGCTATTACAAAAGGATACAGAAATAAAATGAGATTAGACATCTGCTCTTAGAACTTGCATAAATTCCTTTTGAATCCAATATGCTTATAGCACTTGCCACTTTTATAGAATTAGTATAAAAATTTACAGGCAGCGTGTTTCATGAAGTCAGCTTGCCTCTTCTTTGAAGGAATTCTATTTTAAGCACGAAACAAAATATTCGGTTGCTATGATACTCAGTCTTATTTTAGATATAATTATGGCAAATAGATACTATAAGTATGGGTATGATGTAAGAATACTTTAAGTTTCAGCATCTTTACATAGGGTACAATATATTATTGAAAATCAATGTTCATCAAATTAAATAATGAAGATTTTAACAAAAAATACTGTCTGTCCTAAAGCCCTAACTTCTTAATGATTTTTGGTACACTTAATTAAACTGCAAGGTAATTTAGTGGCTATTTCTATTAATGTTTACAAATAAAAGTAAGAATTGCATTGCTATTGGGCTACTTGCAACTTCTAAAAGTGTTTTTCAGAATAAATGAAATTGCCAGGTTTTGCTATTGTCTTAAAATTGAAAAGTAACTTTGCGTAGGATATGACAACTGATTCAAAAGGGTCCCTGCCAAAATGTACCCATGTTGCCTTTTCCTTGGATGCCAAAACTCTCACAAAACAATCACGTAGGAAAAAGCAAACTGCCCAGAAAGCAGAAACTCATAAAATCCTAATTCAATTAAATTACAAGTGAGACAATAGCGGATGACATTTCAAATTTTAAAAATCAAGCGCTGCCCACAGCCTTGGAGAAAAACATGATTTCCAAAGCTGATTATCAATTATCCATGCACTTTAGTCATAAGACAAGCAAGAGTTTTCTCTCCACCCTGATAGCTTCTTCCATTACAAAGAGACACTTCCAGAATAGGTTATGCTTTTGCAAACACAGACTAGTCTCATGTAGGGCTGCATCTGCTCTCAGACAAAGCAGAACCAATGAAGTAGCCTCTCTCCAAAGAATACTAATCAGATTTGTATATAAACACCGTTGCGTTCCAACTTCTGGCAGTTTGGAGACCAAATATGTCATTGGACGTTTTACATTTTTCAACATTAGCATTGGGAATGGCGGTAGATGAGTAAAGAGATTCTTGCATTAGGAGTTTTGAAATCTTAAAGGCGAAGAGATAAAGCCACAGTTTTACCCATCTCGTGTTTTTAGCCAGCACCACCTCCCATAATGGCACTGTTCAGAGCACAGTTTATGTGGGCTCCTGAACTTGATGATCAGAGCACAGAGCTCCTCTCTTGCTCCAGCTGTCCTTCCGGGCTGCACAGGTCAGCCACGAGTCATTTTCTCCCTGGTGCTGTGTTTGAAATGATAATATGACTCCAATAAAAACTTCAGAGACTCAATTGTGTTTATTCTTTTCATCGTGATAGCTCAGTGCTCAACCAGCAGTTGTGTAAGTTAACCTCCTGAGTCATGAAATTCCGATATAAAAACAGATTCTGTCACTCCCCAAACCGCATGGTAATAGAATCAACCCAAAACCCAGACTTATAATGGAAGCACAGCTAAAGCAATGTAGGCATTGTCTGTCTGACACTCTCTCTTTTTGTTGTTTGTTTTTCTGCTTTAATTTGTAATTTCACAGTCTTATTTTGTTATAGAATAACTAGAAACATTAACTAGAAAGAACAGACCTCTAAAAAGTAATTTTTATCAAAATTTGTATACTGAAACAACCGTTTCTTAAGCACATTTCAAACAATATACAGTTAGCCTTGCATATCCTCAAGACCTCCCATGTTAGATTCAAGCAATTGTAGTTTAAAAAAAACAAAAACACAAAAACAAAAACAAAAAAATACATAAGGGGGAAAATTGTCTCTGCTGATCATGTACACATTATTTTACAACTACCCTCTAAACAATACAACATATACATGGCATTTATGCTGTATTATTTCTTATAAGTAATCTATAGATAAAGTACAGGAGAGATGTGCATACAATGTAGGTGATTACTATGCTCTGTTATATAAAAGACAAATAGTCGTGGATTTCCATGGAATCACTTTTCTGGGAATACTAGAGGGCCATTGTATTTATTCATTTCTAAAAATAATTTTAATAAGCTTCTATTTGTGCAAAGTTTACATTGTTCTGAATTCTGCTTCTCTCCAAACCCATGAAAAAGAAATAATTGAAATTATTTCAGTCAAAAGAATTTACAACAAATTTTAATCCTAACTAAGAATCACATAAGGTAACCACCAATGTTTTTAGGGCTACCATGAAAAGTTATACAGTTATAATAGTGTTTGATAGCATAGCAGTAACATTTAAATTAAAGAATAAAAGAAAAATAGGTATTTACTTTTTAGAATATTTTATAGCTATCTTATTCAACCAGTGGCCTGATACGGTGAAGTATCTTTAACATACATGCATATATGTACATGTATTCTTTAAATTCCATCTCTCATTTAAATTCAGATTCTCAAATGGATCAGCACAAAAAAAGAACCTTTTACAACAATTTTAGTGTATTTACTTAACATAATTTCTATCAAAGTTACGACGAGGTCAAATATTGTAAACAGGGCCTACACAATCAACAAGTAAGAAACTTTAGGTCTATTGTGAAGGACTGAGTAGGCTATGTTCATTGAAGTAGTAAGACTGACAATAAACGTGTGTGACATCATAACCTGAGCCACAGTCCTCTACTTTGAAAAGAAGTTGAGTACGAGTATTCATCACTCGCTGCTTGCTGGATGTCAACACAATGGGACCAGTCATCTCAACAGCCTGCTGCCGCAGCTCCCCCAGCCATGACAGACAGCACACCAACATCTGCCCAACACAAACTTCCCCTTCCCTTAGTTGTTCCCCCAGGTATTTTCATACAAGAAGAAAGGTAACTGAAACACTTAGCGTAACTTTTTATAAAGTACAGTTTGGCCATAACATAAAAGAGAGAAATGGCCATGAGTTAACAAATTTTGGAGCCGGGTAGTATGCTAATAAGAGTTCATTCCACTACAATCTGCATTTTTATATTACACCATTCCGAAGCAAATTTGCATACATTCAGAATAAGATATCAATAATAACATAATATAACTTTTCTTAAACGTATATTGTTAACAAAGTCCTTACCTTGAGTCAAACAAATGCAAGCCTACTAACCTCATTTAGATCACTAACGGTATCACAATGGCCCATACTGATAAGTCAACGTTCTATTTTTCCTTAAATAGGACTTAATTACTGGAAAGAAAATATGAATAGGGAAGAAAAAAGCAAAATACAAAGTTACAGTTGGCTATTTCCAACTCAACCTATGTGAGTATTGGAATGATTTAACCTACAGAGCCATCTCTTTGTGCATGAAATTTAGTCACTGTCTGTGCCAAACACCACAACTCATGCTTTCTCCATTGGTCTCATTTTATAAGTACAAATTTCCGTTAAGTAAAATCAAAGCACATCTGGTGAAGCATATTGAGCAAAACTGTGCAGCCTGGATCATCGGCAATGGTTAACTGCAGATCAAAATGCAGATCATTTTGCCTAAATTACATCCATCATCTACTTGAAACATACAAATTTTGTTGGATGTCTTCGTGTAGAAAAACCCTCAGTATTTTTGATTATGGTGGTTTAGATGGCCTTAAATTTTTTAAATGACCTAAGATATTACTGGTTAGAAAATAAAAATAATGGGCATTTTTGCTTGCTTGTTTTTGTGTCTTTTCTAAAAAAAAAAAAAATCTGATCTGGTCTCCATATATTCCTCTGTTTATCATAAACTGTATAGTAAACTTATATTACAATAAACTTTATAGTAAGAGCCTATCACTTTTCTTTTGAGGAGCCACACTTTTGGTGTGTATTCGCCTGCTAGTTGACCCAGACAGCCAACAAATGCCATCCTACAGGTTCCAGCAGTTACTTTGGAGGTAACATATATCCCAGGTCATTCTGAGACATCATGACTATGTTAGGATAGGGAAAGTGTCCTTCTAATAGTGTCACCAATTAAAAAAATTGAAGATCTAGAATTAGAAGTGAATATGAAAGTGTGCAGGAGGTATGACTATTGAAGAAAAGCCTTGCTTAAGAAAGAACCAGTAGGAGAAATTAAAGACAAGAAACTAAGGGGTATAAGACCTCTTTAAAGATCTTAGACTCAGTTAAACTAGACAAGAGCTAGACATCACTATTATATACTCTATTAAGTCCCTGAAAACCTTGTGACTGCTTTCTTCTACTAACAGGACATTGACCAGTGAACAGTCTTGACTTCTGTAGATGTCTTGATTTTCTCTTCTACAAAATATGTATAATCACAAAAATATTATCAAGAAAGATAAGTAGGTTATATTTACAGTTTTGCATACCAAATGTTCAATAATTTTGTATATAATCAACATAATAATTCTAATTATTTGAGTACTATAAATTTTATCAGAAACTCATGGTCAGAGAGGTCTGAGATTCTGTCTTTTAAACTAAATACCTATTTATTTTTATATAATAATAGGAAACTATTACAAGGTTTCTATTGTTCAACTAAATTATGCAAAACTGCCTATGGAATCTTCATATTTATACTCAAAGACAAATTCTATCCTCAGCCTTAATCCACAAAGCCTTGTTGGCAGAGACAGCTTGTTTCCTGGCTGCCCAGCCCTGAAATAATCACACAGAAACTGTATTATTACAACACTGCTTGGCCTATCAACTCACACTCCTTATTGGCTAGTGCCTGTCTCTTAAATTAGCCCAGTTCTATTATTTTATATTTTATCACAAAGCTCATGGTTTACTGTAAAGATTCTGGCTGGTGGCTCATGTCTTTCTCCTGCAGTGGCTGCATGGCTTCTCACTGACTCTGCCTACTCTCTCCTCCTCTCTCCGCTTAGAATTCCTGCCTTGCCCTACTGTGTGCTGCAATAGGCCCAAAGCAGCTTCTTTATTAAACAATGGTATTCACAGCATACATAGGGGAATCCCACAACACCTTCCTTTTTCTGTTAAATAAAATGAAGGCTTTAATTTTAACATACTAAAATTACATATAATAAAACTGGTGTCAAGCAAGAATTAGAGTTAATAATATTTATATCTACTTTATCTTATATCATAACTAAGAAGGATTATAATTATAACTATCTTCTTCAACTCCATCAAAGACCCAGATGGATATAATGTTACCTAAGTTAATAAGAAGTACATTGTAAGCAACTTCTAACTCTAGAATTGAGAGAGACATCTCACTGCCTGGATAGTCACCCAAAGTTCTTCTGTAACTCTGGGGCATCCATCTTCAGCCTACAGTTCAATAGTATACAACAGACTTTCCCATGAAGCAGGAAATTTGAAGTTTGTTTTGCCTTGTAATGGCAAAGTTCATCAGACGCTTTCTTCTGTGCCCTGGAAAATGCCTGGCAGACCTTAAATTTGTATCAAAAGACCAAGATCCATACCAATGAAAAGTATTTATCTCTATAACTTATCCTCTTTTAAATGTAAATAAACATTTGTAAATAATATTTGGGAATTTGGGCATAGCTCTCTCCAAATTGCTTATTGCTTTTTGTTGGGAGAAGTATTTTGGGGTGTTCATGAAGACATTTCAGGCTTCTTCTTCCATCAAACCACATTCATCTGGAAAGAATCCACATGTTCTCATCCTCTGTGGAAACAAAAGCAGAACCTCTTTTCCAAAACAATGTATCCTTAGACCCAAATTTAGAAGTCAAGATACTTTTAAAAATATATATGTTGGTTTGGCTTAACAGCCCATACAATGAAATGTCTCTCTGTACATAGCTCATTCACAGTCAAAAATTTTAAGGAAGACACAATAATATACATAATACAGGCTCTCTGAGTATATTCCATCTTTATGTGGTTTATTTCTTTTACTCCCTTAATCTATGACTGTTTGTACTTGATCTCATTCATTAAAGATTTTGTTTTATTTTTTTCTATTTTCTTTTTCTTATCTTTCTCAAGCCCAAATATATTTATCCAACACTGTGACCCATTTAGAGTTCTTTCCCATCTAAATTTGTCTTGCATATCTGTAATTGTTTTCTGACCAGGACAAGCTCTTAAAATGCTAAGAGGCATCCAGGCAGTGGTGGTACATGCCTTTAATCCTAGCACTGGGGAAGCAGAGGCAGGCAAATCTCTGTGAGTCTGAAGAGAGCTAGCTCCAGGACAGAGCCCAAAGCTACAAAGAAACTGTGTCTCAAAAGCCAAAAGCAAAACAAAAAAAAAAAAAAAATGTTAAGCTACTTGGTAAGGACTAAGGCTGATTTGCATTTTGGGTCTACCCAGTCCAAGATAAAAAAAAAAAAAAAAAAAAAAAAGGTCTATTCATTGTCTCTAAGACCGCCCTGTGGGAGCCATCGTCATCACCTCAACTCTGGTAACCAGTTGGATCATGTTGCCACCAAGTAACTTGCAGCATGCTGCCCACAGGCCCCATTCAAGTGTTTGGTTTCCTGAATGAGCCAGAGTTGTTCAGGCTAACCAGGAGGCTGCCATTTCGAAACCTCATGGTTTTTTGCTATTAATGCTCAATCAGAAAGACCTCCCTTAAAGAAGCCACAGCACTCCTGCTGGCCACTGGCAAACAAAGCCCATTCAAAAAAAATGTCAGCTACCCAGAAACTATGTTTCACCTTGTTCTTTTGTGTCTAGAATTCCTTCCCAAACTTCCTTAGGTTTTACATGGATATAGTCAGCCCCATGGTGGTGAGCCATCTGTTGACAGAGACGGCTCATTCATTTCCCAGCTGCCCAGACCTGAAATAATCACACATAAATTGTATTACTACAACACTGCTTGGCCTATTAGCTCAGACTTCTGATTGGCTAGATCTTATATCTTAAATTAGTCCATTTCTATTATTTTGTATTTTACCACAAGGCTCGTGGTTTAATGGCAAGGTTCTAGCTGGTGGCTTGCATCTTTCTCCTGCTGCAGCTACACGGCTTCTCACTGACTCTGCCTACTCTCTCCTTCTTTATTTGCTTGAAATCCCAGCCTTGCCCTATTCTGCACTGCAATAGACCCAAAGCAGCTTCTTTATTAACCAATGGCATTCACAGTTTACAGACGGGTATTCCACATCAAATCCCCTCTTTCCAGTGAATAGCAACAAGTGCAGAGATGGGTTTATAAGGAGGGGACTTGTTAATAGGGTTGAGAGACAGATAAGAGTTGGTAAGAGAGGAAAGTGAGAAGAATGCATTATATACATGTATGAAACTATCTAAGATTAAGCTTAATTAAATAAAAATAAAAAAGTTTGAATTTCAGGCAACAGAGTAGACAGGTAGTGGCTTTTCTATCTCCAGCACAACTAAGTAGAAAGTACCCACATGGTAAATCCAGTTCACATTTTGAGTCAACAGTGAAGCATCTCATGGCATAAGCAAGTTTAACACATATACCTGACTTTTAAAGAATTGAGTTTTAATAATGGCATTTCTCAGAAACTAGGTTTTGTAGAGGGATTTTATAAGTCATTTTCTTCTGCTTTTGGCTAGTCTAAGATGATTGCCTATGCGTCTATTTGACTCACTTTGATACTTGAAGTTTTATCCACTGTTTGCCAGCTTTGGGCCTGTGATCTAAACACATCCATGCTTATCAGTCCATTCCCTCTTCTTCTCACTTATCACTTAGTATGTTCTGCAAAGTCTCTTTCATAAAAAGACTTCTAACCTCGCCATAACACCCAGTGAACCTTAAGCCTGGTGCAACACAAAGTAGGCAACTGCTTTTTGATACGTGATTACAGCTGCATTGGCCTTGGAAAAATACTATGAGAAATGTGTTCACCAACTCACTTAATTTTCACAACCTCTGATATCATCCAGGTTGTTACCACCTACCCAAATACAGTCAAAAGTCTGTGGGCTAAAACCTCCCCAACTAGGAGCAGAAACAGTCTCACCCCCTGGGTATTTTGACACAGTGACAAACAGATACACTCAGTTATGAAGATTAAGTTATTTAACTTTATATATAAGCAATTATATATAACATTCATACTAAGGCGTCTAGCCAAAATATGTTAAAGTAATAGTCGTGATCCTAATAAATCCCTACTTTATCAATATATTTTATTCTAGATATTAGCTAATTTTTGTAGAGTGGTGTCATGATTAGATACTTAATTCATGTATAACTCAACCTTCAGTGTCTCATTAAAGCTATCCCTGTCACAGCCAACAGCTACCCCAAGTTCCAAGATTCACTAGATTCATTCAGACTTCATTTTTCACTATTTACATTTGAGTCAGAGAATCTTATTTCTTGAAATGTTTTCAACCATTTGCTCTCCGTTCAAGCTTCTTTTACCATATTCATTTCTCCTCCAAATTTTGCCATTCTGTGAAACATAAACTCTTCTCTAATATACACTCTTATTTTCTCGTTGTTTTCCACATGCCAATGGCATAAATACTACAACTGACAGACAAATTCCAAATTCATATACCCATCATTGAATGCTTATGGAAAACTTAGACTGTTCAATTCAATTTAGTGTGTAATTAATGTCAAATTAATGTAGTGATATCTATGTCCCAACTGAACTTTTATTTTATTTTTCTTGGATTCTCCCAGACTTCTGCCACCACTGCCGCCGCTACTTCTTCCCCTCTTCTTCCTCCTCCCTCCTTCTTATTTAACCATTGTCAACATGCTTCCAATTACTCAAAACGAAAATCTGAAATCAAGCTTGACTCTAATCCTTCTGACTTCCACACATCAAATTCACAGTGTATGCACAACAATTCTTCTTTAGTCACTGATCAGAAACAACAGGTCCAGAGCAGCAGCGTCTCTTGCTTGACTTAGCTGCTCACTGCACCCACCTTTCCATCTGTTACAGGCTTGGCGTCTCCAGGAAGCAGACTTTATGGTGAAAACAGTTTCTTAGGTAAAATGACCCGTGAAAAGCAACAGAAAAGTGAGATTTGACAGAGGTTGCTGCCAAGCAGTAATGTCCACCCTTCTTTTTCCCCTCCAACAGGAAATTCTGAAGTAAGAGGAGGCGCAGGTATAGATGAAATTTTGATTCCCTGTCTCATCATCTTTCTTGGCAAACAGCCAAGGACATTCCAAGAAAAGATTTACCTCACCTTCAAAACTGAAACGCTGATTCAGCCAACACCTGAAAATGTGGAGCCAACCACACATCCCACATCTGGAGAAGTGAGTGCTATGGCTCTCTATGACCAGCTGTTCTTCCTCCCCTACCATCCATTCCACACACAGCAGATTTTGAAATGTGACTTGGTCAGTGTCATCACGTTAAACTTTCAAAAGTCCCCAACAGTTTTCTGTGTCTTTCAACATAAAACTGGGCCATAGAAGAACTTACATCTACCTGCCTTTAATCCCAGTAATCCAGGGAGATGGAGGCAGGTGGATCTCCGTGAGTTCAAGGTCAGCCTGGTCTACAGGGCAAGCTCAGAGACAGCTAGGACTGTTACACAGAGAAACCCTGTCTCAAAAAGCAAAAAAATAAATAAAAACAAAAAAGAATAACTTACAC
The DNA here is from genome assembly GCF_903992535.2 of Arvicola amphibius. NCBI lineage: Eukaryota > Metazoa > Chordata > Mammalia > Rodentia > Cricetidae > Arvicola > Arvicola amphibius. The sequence continues at coordinate 18,840,759 of NC_052063.2, forward strand.
CTTCACTCTCCAGCTGAACTATTCCAGCCCTTATTATTTTAATCCCACTGTATCCTAAGAGCAAATGACACATGATCAGTACCCCAGAGAGGAAGCTGGCAGATATTTTGAAATACCTATGACTAAGTTAATAGATAAAATTCACACAAACAATAATGACCAGCATTCTGCTAGAAGCTAAGCCAAATACTACTAAGATGTTTTTAGAATTATTCTATTTATTTATTTTATATATGGGTGTTTTGCTCTCATGTATATATTATACAATGTGTTTCTGGTGCCTACAGAGGTCAGAAATAGTTTTCAAATCACCCGAAACTAGAATTATGGATTGTTGCAAACCACCATGTGGGTATTGGTAACTGAACATGGGTCCTCTGTAAGAGAAGTGGATGTGCATAAGCACTGAGCTATATCTCCAGCTCCCTAAATAAGTTTGTAAGACACAATTCCTATACCTTTTCTCAAATGCTTCTAAGTACTTAGCAGAAAAATGTTATTATTTCTTGACCTATGGAGATACCAAGAAGTATACTAACTTCTAGTTTGTTATATGGAAGTAGCAAACTTTATCAAATATTTATATTCACTGCCTTATTAAATCATCATGAATTTAAGGTTAGCAGTAATAATTTCATCTGCTCTTTTTTACAGCTTAATTAACATAAAAATATTCTAAAAAAAATAAGAAGGTGGCTGAACTCAAAACATGACTCAAAGGCAAGATTTGGTATCACAGAGTGCAGACCCTTTCAAGCAAATGCTCCTCTTCTGACTGTTGTAGGTTAATAATCTCCATTCAGAAGAGAACAAAGAACAGTACAGCTCCTTTCAAATCCCTAACTCACCTTTGCCTAACCTTGAATTCCCTTATCCCTTATCCATCAAACTAGACTGTTGAGTGATACCCAGTCCTACTGACTCGGACTAGAATTTCAATTAATCCCTTAAAAGTTCCATCATTATCTGGGTCTTTTCATGACCCTGTCTCCTAGAAAACTTAAGACAACTCAATAATACAAAAAAAAAATACTGAATTTTTCACAAATATTTTCATAGTCATATCAATAAGCCTGTCTACTATTTCCGGGATAAAAATGTGCTTGGGATTTACCACCTAATGACAGAAGAATCTATTTAACAAGAATTCATCAAAATGAGTGATAGAGAGCAGACTTTTGTGCAGGGCAGGGGGAGGAAGAGAGATGAGAAATGACCTGTAATGGACCTTGATGGCAGAATAATTTAGCAGTAAAAGTTCTCAGAGTACTACAAAAACCAAGCATCAAATATCAACCTAAAATTTGAAAGCAGACATAGAAAAATGTCATAAAATACACACAAACTCTCTTTTAAAAAATATTACACATATGCTTATAATTTTAGATGTGTGTATTTTACATGAAAACATTAAATAAACCTTAAATTGTGAAAGAGCAATTGCTAATAAGTTCTATTAGGAAACTGTCATATATCTCAGCAAATAAATATCACACATTTTGAGATTTGTTATTTTCTCTCAGGAAAAAATATCTAAATTTTTATTGAGTTTGATCCATATCTTCACTCTTCTATTACCTATAAAAAAAACTCTGATATTCTAGGATCTGATGATGGAAAAAATTGTGAGGCAAGACTCAATATGTTACCTTAATTAAAATTCATGGGAGATTAGAATTTACATATATTGAACGGCTTGAAACTGATCCAGACCCAATTACATGGTGACAGATTTTTTTTTTAAATTCAAAACCATAAATTTATTTTTTTTATTGAAAACCCTAAGATAAGAGAACTTTAGAATTATGGAACAAACATCCTAGTAATATATAGTAAAACCTAGTGAATGTATTTGAGTGAATATATGGATAATGTTTGAATTGTTCCATGAAATGATAAAGAACATTCAGTGACAGATTGTTAAAAGCTCAGGTAAAATTTTCTTCTCAATATTATCTAGTATGTATGTGTGCCTGTGTGTACAGTGAGAAATTGATAATTTATGGGTCATTTAAAGTATAAAATATAAATAAAAATGCTCTAAAATGAGTGGTGCTCATTGTAGCTATTTTCCTTTTATAATAATCTACATTTTCTCATGGTTAGCAACTTTTTTTCAAAGTACAATACAATATATTTCCCCTACCTCCCCTTCTAGATCCTTTCTACTTTTTTTTCATATTTTGCATATCTATAGTGAAATCCTAGCTTCCTTGTCTAACCAGTTAGTTATATACTCCCATCTAGACACACATAAATTATTTTGTTTCTTATCCTCTAATACTGAAATAAAAACATACATTTTTATGTATGCCTAAGGGCCCTGAGAAGGCCAGAAAAATCTAATATATGAAGTCGCTATGAATAAAGGAAAAACTTCAACATTTTGAGTTTACCATCTTTTTAAAATTTATATTCCAAATTTATGGATTGGAGGTAAAGAAATTTTTACTCACATAGATCAATATTTCAAATAAATAGAATAGTATGTTAGTTTTTTGTTTTATAGTCACATAGAATTGACTGAATATTTCTTCTAAATATGAATTACATCCTTTTGTTTCCTTCTTATTGAATGTCTGCCAGATTTAAAACATAAAATGTATAGAATACTATCTATACATCTTCCTAAATTATACAATAGATATATGTACACCTTGGGTATAAAATAAAAATGAACGAAGTTATCAATAACAAAACCGAAATCAACTAAATGTAAATCATAAGAGCAGTATTTGAACACAGGAAGATTTGCTTCAACTGTAGAATGTATCACAATCAGTTCATAAAACATCTTGCAATCATGATATCCACTCCCAAATGAAGACCAAGAACAGATTTCAAATGACTGCTCTGTTTGTGGTGGGTAATAAGGAGACTGCCATTGAATAGTGAATATTAATATATTAAATTTAACTATTTTTAAATTGTGGTCCCATCACATTCAGATATTTTAGTTACGATATCTTTAAAATAAGCAATAAAAATCGTGTTGTGTATGTCAGAGGAAAGCTTTCATTTCTCCTCCTCTCAAGGGCTGCGCTAAGCACAAGAGTTGCCATTAAGAGGCCAAACTATAAAATAAATAACCTGTTCCTGTCATTTTCTGCTCCTGGTGAAGCCACACAGAGTTTTTATGGAAGCAATAAACTACTCTAAGCCCAGTTATTTACAAAACCTGATTAAAATATATGTGGCTCTTTACTATTTCATAAGCTCTTCAGACATTAGGTCACCCTAAACTTCCATGGGCCTTATGGAGTGAGTGTGTGTGTGTGTGTGTGTGTGTGTGTGTGTGTGTGTGTGTGTGTGTATGCGCGCGCGCACATGTGTGTGTGTGTGTGTGTGTGTGTGTGTGTGTGTGTGTGTGTGTGTTTGCATTCAGTGTTGGAGGACAGAAATGAAGGAATCTGTGACTGATGATATGAGATTTCTTAGTCAAGTGGCCAAGGGAATTAGCATACACATCTAAGTTCTTTCTAAGATCGAAGATTTCTATTAATCCGTATCCTGTCCTGGAAATATAATACACTGTATAGGTCTAGAAATACCAATGAAATTGCCTAATCTTTTACTCTTTCTAGCCAGATCTAACAAGTTGACCCCAAAGTTCTTCTTCACAACCTTGAACTCATTCCGGGTTTTTAATAAAAGCAGCCCTAAACACCCATCTTGCAGGCCAGTTTAGGGCTCTCTCAGTCATTCATATCTTTCTTAGGCACGAAAAGATGGGCATGTTTGTCCTGATTTTGCGCTCATTTGTCTCACAGTTACATTTGCATATATTTGAAATGATGTCTCATTCCCCCTTTTCTCATTGAAAGACAATGTAACAATTTTCCTTTTCTATTTCTCTTTAGATCTCACTTTCTTCCAAAATGATCCCCTAGTGTATACTCAAATGCAAACAGTAATTCATTGCTTATAAATTAGATAAGCAATTTATATAGAAGTGCAAGACAATAATAAAAGAAAAGATATATTGGACTGAGAGTCAAGCTCCTGAGCCTACCTCCAATTAGCTATGAGACATTTGTCAAGTCACCCAGTACATCTACTTCCTAACTAATGCAAAAGGAAATGGATTTATTCAGATAATCACCAAGCATTATAGCCATATCCCTGTATCACTACTAAATACAAAAATATATTGGTTATAGAATGAAATGTTACTTGTTTCTAATATATGAAAAGAAAAAAATTATGAGAGACTGGAGAAATAGGTCAACGGGTAAGAACAATTATAGTTCTTGCAGGAGACCTGAGTTCAGTTCTCAGCACTTACGCTGTGTCCCTCACAGCTGCCTAAAACTACGTCTCCAGGAAATCTAACACCCTCTTTGCTTTGTGAGGCTGCTACATACAAATGAATGAATGTGTGCACACACAGACACACATAAATACATTTTTAAAAAGAATACAAGAGAACAAGTAAAACCTATAGTAGGAGAAAAGGCAGGCATTAGTCTTCCAGCAGATATGATCTTCCCTTGGATCTTACAATCTTTTACTCCCTTTTCCCCTATGTTCTCTAAATCTTAGATGCAAGAGTTGTGTTGTAGATAGAACAGTTGAGACTAGGCACCACAAGACCACTTATTCTCCGAATTACTATGGCTTCTGGTTTTCAGTAATGATCTCTGTCTGTTACAAGGAGACATTCCTTTGATGAGAATAAGATCCATATTTATCTGTGGGTATGAACTGGTTAGATCTTTGTCAACTTGACACAAGCTAGAGTCGTCAGAGGGGAGGAAGCCTTAATTGAGAAAAATACCTCTATAAGATTAGACTGTAAGCAAGCCTGCAGCGCATTTTCTTATTTGGTGATCAATGGGAGAGGGTCCAGCCCACTGTGGGTAGTGCCATCCATGGGCTGATGATTCTGGGTTCTATACAAAAGCAGGCTGAGCAAGCCATGAGGAACAAGCCAGTAAGCCATACCCCTCCATGGACTCTGCATCATCTCCTGCCTCCAGTTCCTGCCCTATTTGTGTTTCTGCCCTGGCTTTCTTCAATGATGGATGATTATGTGGATGAAGAAGTCAAATTTCCTCTTCAACTTGCCTTTTGGTCATGGTGTTCCATGCAGCAGTAATAACCGTAACTAATCCAGGAAATAAGTGCAAATATTTAGAATGCAGTTAGGAATTATTATGATTTAGTAGATTTGTCGTTGTAGGTTCTCATCCAAATTCCATGATGGAGTAGCGACAAGTAGTTAGCTATATATCTAGTATCAGTCATGATTTTCATATACATATATAATGCATATTTATAATCATATACATATACTTATATGCATAATATATGTTATATGTGTGTATAGAATATTCAATGTATATAAATGTGCATAGATAGATAGATAGATAGATAGATAGATAGATAGATAGATAGATAGATAGATAGATGCATATATTGAGATGAGCCTTCCCTGGATGCCCTTGAACTCATACTAATATTCCTGCCTCTGCCTTCAAAGTACCAAGATTACTGATGTGAACTACCACATCTGGCTCTACCCTACCGTTCTTAATCTTGAGTTTCATGTCACTCTTGAAAGCATGAAATGACCAAAGATGGTAGCCCATGGTAGTTCATGGTAGCCCAAAGATTGGTCAGTTTCTCTGGTAAAAATCCTGTCTTCACATATTCCTGGACTTGTGAAATCTACATTTAATAAGAGTATAACTATTTTATATATACTATACATATATATCAGAATAAGACCAGTTAGAAATGGAACCAAATAATATACAAATATCAATTTTTGAGAGTGAAAAATGCACAGAAAGCCTTATTGAAGAATACAATGTAACGCTGCATAATTGGAAGCATATTTTTATTAGAGCTCCTCCTATAGCACAAAATCTTTCCCTCCTAAGTTAACACCAAGTTAATACAAATTAAAAACCCAAAGTAAATTTGTTTTTAAATGAGGAGTAGAAAATACTAAACTTACTGCAGAAGAATAAATGTCTTCAAAATGGCCAGGGATAATAAGAGTAGAAATATGAGAAAGCAGCCAGTTTTACTTCCAACTACAGCTTCAATGCATTCTGAAATCACTGAACTAAAAAATACTTGTCACCGGTAGGAAAAGTAGATAGAGCAGTGGGGTGCAAACAAAATCAAGTTAAGCCTGTCTGATCATCCCCCAAATAACCTACTCTGGTTTGTTCCATTGACAAACGCTTTTACTTGATGGAGTAAAAAAGTTCTGTCGAGACTCATACACGTTACAACAATTCCTCACCACATCCTAAGAAAAGGGCCAGTCAAGACTAAGCAGTATCGAGAACTCGAAGAAATGCAAAAGAAAATACTAAAGCCTGTCCTTGTCCTATAATTCCTCAAGCATGACATTCTTGGGCTGTGTGGCGGAAGCTCACCGGAGGAAAAGAAAACCTCCAAAATAAATTTGTCCTCTGAGGAAATAATTTTCAGCTATGACTGCTTTGTTTAAAGAAAAATCAAATGCAAATATCCAGCAGGTTCAAGTGCAGTATTACTGATTGACTTGGAATTAATGTCCAAAGTAATTTGATTTTCTAACTTTTTACATTTGTTATGAACCACTTCGGCTAAGTTCTTTTCAGTTCCTTTAGCAAAACAGCTCGGAACTTTGCCATGTCTGAGTTTCCCTTGGCATGAAGAGTTCATTGTTTTTTATCACAAATAAATTTTGAATGACAGTTTTTAAGCCCCCATTTTTAAACTAAGAATGCATTCTACTGAGAAAAAATAATAATGCCGCAAACATGTTTATTCAGCAGTATAGCTTCAGGAAACATTAATAACCTACCGACTGCAAAACCTGTTAGTTTTGCTTGTGGAATCTGCTATCATGGCTTCCGGTTATTACCCTCTCAAGAGACTGAGCACAGCAGTCCTATGTAATCATGATTCATCTTCATCAGTGTGAACAGTGTGACAAGATAAAAAAAATACAAGCTTGAAGAAGAAGCTAAATTTTCAGTGAAAAGTTTATCCTTGTTAAGCCTGCATTGGCATAATTTCAGATAAAGAACAGAACAATTTGTTTCTTTGCATACATAATTTAAGGACCGGCCTCTGTTGTAGCAACCCTAGTGAATGTAAATTGCTCTGGCTGCAGATTTGAAGTTCTCTGACATCAATAACAGACTCGTACAAAATACAGATCTCACTTCCATAAAACTCTTAAGAGTTGAAGTTTATAAATCAAATATTACCGGCTGGCTACAAAGAGTGGTTTTGAAAAGCTTGGTCTAGATACCAATATCATAAGCTCATTATTTCTATGAGACTAAAATGGTACTAAGTACACAGAATCATTGACAGGTTTTTTTTTTGTTGTTTTTTGAAAAACAAAATCAGGTCTCCATAATTTCAATAAATCTATATTTTTATTTTCCATTTTTCCAAATAGTTCTATATTTATTTATTTGTAGCTATTTTTTTGAGATGGTATCACTCTGTGTAGTGTGTTGTGAAACTCACTCGGTAGACCAGGTGAGCCAAGAACTCCCAGAGATCTGCCTGCCTCTGCCTCCCAAGTGCTGGGATTGGAGCCTTACAGGAACTAGCTTCCTAGAAGCTTCACATTGGCAAAGACAGAATAAGAAGTTAGGGTGAGCAAATCCTATGTGAACAAGTCCACAAAATTTAGTTGTGCATATTTTTGAATGTAAAAGAATATGTCATCTCCTTGGATTTATGAATATACCTATATGTATATACACAGCCATCATTCTGATAAAGAACCTACTGTGATTCACACACCCACTTCTTGGATGAGAATAAAATTAGTCCTACCTTTTTCCCTACCTCTACCACATTGTAGATGCTCTCCAAATTTTGTGTAGATCTAACTGTAGTAAACAGAGCTTCCCTAGTTCTTGTCTACTAAAGGGTGGTTGGTGCTCTCGAGTATGACAACATATTTGCAAGTATTTTTGGTGTTTGTGAGTGTAAATCATCCTTATTGTTGGCTTTCCCCTAAAATTCTTGAGGTGAAAGCATTTCACCATGTACATTTCTGATTTTGGACGATTTGTTGATACATGTCATATCCTAAGTATGGTATCCAAATCTTAAAATTCATATAATTCACACAGACCCTATACATGTAGCAATCAGGCAATTACATAAAAAAAACATTTTAGGATAGCTGTATTTTTACTGTATCCAACCACAAAGGAAAGTGGGAAACTTCACTGAGATAATTGATATCAAGTATCTGCCAAAGCACACATGTGTTGAATGCTCTGTACTGACTAGATTAATCTAAACCTTGAGAGGCAACGAGACCCTAAGAGCCCAGACTTAATCAACAGATTAATGACTTGATAGAGCCCAAGTATGACTATCTGGACAGATGCTGAAATAGAAGTAGAGTCTATAGAAGGAATTGTGTCACCAAGGTGACTCCTGAGAAGACGGGCCATTCCCCCAAACACCTCCCTCTTGTCCTTCCTCCTTTCGACCCTCTGCCTCCAGCTCTCTTCCCCCTCCCAGCTCCCTGCCCCACCTTTCTCTATCTGAGGGACACAGCTCCTGCCAGGCACTTCCACCACTATAGCTTTTGTCATCAAAGATCCAGATGGGGAGAGCCAGTTAATCTTGGACTGCATAAAGAAAAGGTTCCACTTTCTAAATTGTTTCTCATGGTGACAAGATACTTTATTGTTTGGAGGCTCCAAAGCTCCAGATATTGTTAATACTTCAGATTTGGGCTTTTTTGAGTTAGAGGTGTCAACCTGCAACACTTTTCTATTTAGCAGTTGTTTTCAGGAGCCTTACTGAGTTACAAGAATGTTTTGTGTGTTCTGCACATGACTTGGTTGGCTGTGTGTACACATGTACACATACTAAAACCTTTATCTACATCTTTGTTTTAAGCAATTCACAGTGTATTTTCACAAACTAATCCCTTCAACTTTAATGAGTAAAAGTTAAATGTATGCCCTTTTCCTTATGACTAGTTCTTACTGAAGAAATCCTTCTTTTTTTTTCTAAGATAATAATTGTTTTCTTTCTTTCCTAAAATCAAGTTAAAACATTTTTATTTTGGCCTTCTTAAATTTGTATTGATTTCCCCCCAAAATTATTGATTTTAAGACATTTTTTTCTACTTTGCCATAAATCTAAATTTTTATAAAAATACATGGTCTTCGTACAACTGGCCACACAACTTAAGTAAGCTGCACAAACTTCAAACACTCCTAAATGCATTCTTCTTGTTCAGGCCACTACAAGATAACAACTGAGAACATTTATAGTACTAACGTCAGGCACATCTGGTTTAGGATGCACTATGCAATCAGATATTAATTCACCTCATGTGAATCTTCTCCTGTGGTTTGGCTGTGGCTTGAGAGAGTGTGCTCACAGGCTCAGACAGCACAAGCACAGCCCTCTGGGTGGCAGCATCTGGGCACTAGAACCCTTATAATATGTGCCTTATGGAAAGCAGTGAGGTCCTAGGACATCATCTTCATACGCAATTAGTACTAGTTTGTAACATAAATCAGTCACGCCAAGGATCTATTAGTATTGATACTGCTTCATACTCTTGGCTTTTCTACAAGTCACCAGTTTCTTTTCTCCTTCTCTGTATGGTAATACTGTCAGGGAATGTTATTATTGGTGCCATGATGTTTGAGCTTTCTAGCCACCAGAACTGTGATCATAAGAAATGCCTTTTGATTATCTATTATTCTGTGCTAGGCATTCTGTTATAATAATACAGAACTGTGCTAATAAGCCACCTGAATATCTGACCTCAATTCTTCTTTCAAATATTTAAAATGATGACAGTAATTTTATTATAATAAGAATTATATTATGTAGTAAGTTTATATATGTACACATATATATGTAATGGAATATATACCATAACATAATATATATAATGTAATACAAACACATTTTATAAATATATTTGTAATATAAATGTAAAAATGGAAATATACATTAAAAGAGGCAAAAGTAGAGAAATTAGTAGCAATAATGCTAAGAAGGTAAAATAGTAATAAAATCTACCCATATAAATATTATAAGTACAATATGATTAGCTTTGTATTATTGTAAATATAACTTGTAATATACTATAAAATCATCACCAGTCTATCAGAGCTAACCATGTGACTTTTCCAAGGTCACATGAAACTGAAGATTTGAGAACTGAAGCTTAGGTTTGCTTGACACCAAAATCTTTGCTCTTGCCCATTGCACAACAGTTTGAGAAGATAGGATTGAGGCTTGGGAGCAATTTGACTCCCACTGTACTGAGAGAACGACATTAAAGGAAAAGCACACTGCAGTCTTTAAATCCCCAAGTCCTCATTCTTGCCATTGGCACAGCTTCAAGGGTACCCATCCATTCAGTTAGAACAGTAGCCAACTCCAACAGGACACTCTACCAGTGACTTTTTACCCAATTTACTTGAGTTGTGGCAGCAAAACAGAGCCGAAAGTAGCACAAGCGGCAGGAACGTTACTTGGCATTTGAGTTTGAAATTTTTACTGGGCTGAAAATGAAGACAGCCTGAACCACTGCGCACACACACACACACACACACACACACACACACACACACACACTAAATAAAAGTCAAGCATTTAAGTTCCATGAATTGCTCCCCATAAACAAAATGTGAATCTGGCAGGAAAGTCTCTAGAACAAAGAGACTGGGACAGAAGAGAAAACAATTTACAAGTTATCTTGGAGGCATTTACACAGAAAAAGATGTAGAGAAACTAAAATACTAGCACACAATATGTCATTCATGCTTATGCAAAAGGCAACATTGGTACATAATTATATATTTCAGTAAAGGGAGAAAGTAAATAAAAAGAATAAAAAGTTGATTGTTGTGTCTGCTCACTATTCACACTCTCTGGTTAAAGTAATCATCAAATTTTCATCTCCTTGGGGGCTTGTGCTGCTGCATCCCAATAGGATGGAAGTAAAACCCTGATGATGGGTACCAACAAAGCCTTCCGGCTCATTCTCTTCTGAGTCAACATAACCGCACACTGGTTGCTTTTGACATGTCTGGAATGGAAACGGGAACACTCATATATCTTCTCCTTCGGGTTGGTTTTTTTCTCCATCTCTATATACGTGTCATAATCACTGCAGCAATATCATCCATAGAATAAGTATTTTCTGAGATGACTGAACTTCCAGACCCCAGCTGCAGTTTCCATGATCACGTTGTACAGTGGCATTGTCCCCAAGGCCACTGCATGATCTATGACAGGGTACCTCCCTCTTTATATTTCAGCATCCCTCATTGCCACTCAGGAGTTAATAATGCTTATCACCAATCTCCTGCAGGCCAAGGTTAAAAGGCTCCCTAGAAAAGACTATAAATTAGAAGGTTACCTAAAGTATGCACTGGGGATGTAAAGCCTTGTGTTATTCTCAAGTAACAGTATAACCTAATTCAGGTTGCTGACACCTCTGAACCATATAACGTACAAATCATGTTCTGAACCATGTCCACGTGCATAATTTCCATAAGACCACTATACACAGAAATATCTTCACAAAAGCCAGCTCAATTAAGAGCAGAAAGAATAATTGGGTTTATTCTAAGTTTGGTGCAATTATGAATTGCAATCATAAAATCAAATCATAGAGTTTGGCTCAGGGTTCACGGTAGTGATTTTTACAGAGTTCCATTATCTTGTCATTCTAGGTCCTTGTATATGTCCCTACTTCCCAAAGGGATCACGTTCTACAGTGGAGAAAGTCCAAGAAAAGAAATGGAGGTAATAGTCACTACAAGAAGAATGTCTTAGTTACTTTCTCATTGCTTGGAAGAAATGCCTTGACAAAGGGAGAGGTGATGTTTAGGCCTAGAAAGAGAGATGGAGTTCATCATTGTAGGGAAGTCCATCATTTCAGGGAGTAGGGAGGCCACGGTTGCAGGAACAGGCAGCTGGCTAGTTATGCTCATCCACACTCAGATAGCAGAAAGACAAGAAGTGTAGCTGGCTGTAAAGCCTCACACACACTTACCAGACGATGGTACCGGCTGAGAAATGTGTCATTTAGTGAAAGTTATTTTTTCACAGAGTGAGGAGCATCCTCCAAAATTCACATGGTTCAATGGGACTGCATTTAAAGTGATGTCCTCTATAGAGGTAATTAAAATTAAATAGAAGTATGTCACTTGCCTCCTGCTACCATGCTGGAGGTGCGGGTAAGAGTCAACAGGAGTCAGGAAAGTGGCAGAGCAAATTTGTTTATTGTAGGTGTTATACCCCCTCCCAGGACCTAGGAAATGACGTCATCTGAAATACTGTATTGTCTCTCCTTCATTGGCTCCTGATATCATGGGGTCAACAGTCTTCAAGCTCTGTGGCAGGTTCCTGATTGGCTCAAGGGGAAATTACCAATAGGAATGCCCCACTGGCCCCAAGGGGTTTACTCCCAGGCTCTCTTGTCTGTCTGTCACAGCTGGTTTCAGCTCTCTAGTGACCTTCTCCAACAGAAGCACAAGTATGCTAACTCAACCCATTTAGTTGAAACAAAATACCCTTTGCCCACTTTTCAGGCTTATGGAGCTGAAGACCGAAGTTTGCTGGGCTGGACCAACAACAGACGGCTAAATAACTGAAAGAGGAGGAGCTGTGCAGTTCTGTCTCCCATCTCCTCCCATAAAATTCTAAGTAAGCTTTTGTTTGGCCCAAAATAAATGAACGGAATTGGGGTTCCGTCTGGAGTATTTCAGAATGTAAAGAGCACTCCCAGTAAATCAGGCACTCATATCTCAGTCTGAATTTGTTTTTTTCCCCTTCCACAAATAACTGAGACTGACCAAGTCTGAGGATAAAGGAAGAAAACAAACTAGGTAAGACCAAGTAGATTTGGGTGTTATTATTACGATTTATGGCACGAATGACCCTGGCAGGTCCCACTGCTTGTGTGGAGGACTGCGGCAGGTAAGGGACAGACATTTATGCCGTGCAGAGAGGGCATGGGTACCGAGAGGTTTTTAGTAGGTATTGGGGGAGTATAAGATTAGGTGGGGTAGAGGGGAGAAGAGAAAGAGAGAGAAATAGAGGGACACACAGAGAGAGAAGAGCAGAGAGAAGAGGGGAAGGGGAAGGAGGCAGAAAATTATCTCCTCAGAAGAACAGCAGGCAAAGAGAGAAAGGGCCCAAGGTGATCTTTTTTCAGTGGGCAGAGAGAGAGATGCCAGGGTTGGGGCATGGGCTTTTTAGAAATATTAGTAAAGACTATGAAGACACATAAAAATAACAGGACAGAAACCATAGAAAGATTCGGGAGTGCATTTCAGTGAGTACAGAAATGGCCCACATTATTTTTCCACAGCTTTTATACCCAGTGTAAATGGAGGGGGGGGGGGAGAGAAGATAACAAAAAACTTTATTAACATGATACAAAGGACAACTCAGTCAATGGCTTTATCACTCTGAGACATCAAATCATTAGCATTCTGTTGTCTAGGTAGCAAAGTAGCTCTAGATCACACATGCTGAAGGCAGCCTCTTCCCAGGTGACCTCATAGTTACAAAAGAAGGAGCAGAAGTACATTTGCATAACTAGACCACCTGTCGGGATGGTATGGACCTACTTAAAAGAGCTATTTTAATGTTAAAAGAACCAAGCAATCATATCCCGAGTTGGGACACGCAACTACTTTGTCAATCATTTGAGCAATTTGCAACTCTCTGAATATCAGACAAGGTGACAATGGGCCCACATCTTTGGGCCTCCAAGGGGGGTGGGAGGAGGACTGGGATTGGGCAAAACTTGTCTCTTAATGGTACCTAGGTGATACGGTAGGCCAGCATAAAAATCATAACAGCTATAGCGGAGAATATACTGAGTGAGATATAGGCATTTCTTCCAAAATATGCATAGGTTTGGCCTCACTATTTCATGGAGCTTGGAGAAACGTCAGGAGTAAAAGTCTTCAAAGAAGCAAATACTCCTAAGAATTATGCTTCTTCCTTTCAAAATGGAGCCAGGAGCAATCAGGGTCTTTCATGCTATTATCTTTCTGAGCATTGTTCTTCTGCTAAAATTAATTAAGCTTGTCCTGGTCAGTCTCTTTGACATCAATAATGCTTATAAAATGTGGAACTAGAGAGATGGCTCAGTTTTACTCTTCAAAAGGACCCATATTCTGTTCCCAGCAACGACATCAGGAGCCTCACAACTGCCTGCCGCTCCAGCTCTGGGGAACATGATGCCCCCTGCCTGTCTCCCCAGAAACGTGAATTCAATGCACATAGCGTTTTACACATATGCACTCATAAGTAAATTAAAACTTTATATTTTTCCAACCACATTTTTTCCAACCACATTGCTATCCTCTAAATTCTAGTTGTCCCTGAAGGTACAAATGAAAAGGTAAAAAGAGCCTTCTCAAAGTCTTCCTTTAAAAAGCCTTGCTTAATGATTCCTAGTGAAAAAAAAAAATCCCCATCCTTTTGACCTCACTGTCCTTCACAGTTACATGACTCTGAAAATATATACTGGAGTTAATTGTCTCTCCAAGTATTAGCCTTAATCCACTGATTAAATGAGCTCTTCTTCATTGGGGCACATTTTAACTGTGGGCAACATAAAACCCTGACTGCGCTTCACAGTAAAGCTCCAAAAATCACCGCGCAGATTGATGGGTTGGGATTTAAGACATTAAAGAAGAGTCCAGTTCACTCCAAAGCATCTGCTTGTTCATTAAGATGAAACTTCAAGCATGTAATAATGTTCAGTGTGGGACTACATGTCTCATGGAGTTTCCATAAAGAAACAAACGACCAAAGAAGGCTACCAGCTATGGGACCGCCTTTGCTTTTAAAGATTTAATTTATTTTTATTTTATGTGTGTGAATGTTTGCCATCTTAGTCAATGTCCTCTTTCTGTGGTGAGACGCCATGACCATGGCAGCTCTCAAAAAGGAAAACATTTAACTGGAACTGGCTTACAGGTTCAGAGGTGTAGTCCATTATCATCGTGGTGGGAAGTATGGCAGAATACAGGCAGGCATGTGTTGGAAGCATTGAGACCCCATATCCTGAATTTCTTGTAATCCCCTGATCTGAATGCCTACAGCTGATCTGAGCACAAGACCTTCAGGAGTTCCTGATGGCAGGAGAGTGGTTTCTGGTGGGTTTGGCTGGGGCGTGGCTATCACTATATAATCTGCCCCTGAACACAATAAAGGGGGCATTCTTGGGGAATTCAAGGATGACCGGTGTCTCTGTCTCTCTGTCTGTATGTGTTTGTGTATTTTAACCTCCTGCCCCTTGCCCGAATCTCACGAACTGGGTGCCAGCGCACTGAACGCAGACACGGGGGCGTGGTGCGTGGCAGGCCTGGTGCTGGAGAAGTTGGTATGTCTGTATCAACAGGCTGCAGAAACAGAGGGAGACACTGGGACAGGCTTGAGCTTCTGAAACCTCAAAGCCCACTCCTAGTGACACTTCCTCCAACAAGGCCAAACCTATTTTTACAAGGCCACACCTCCAATTGTGACTCTCTCTATAAGCCTATGGGGGGATTTTCATTCAAACCACTACAATTGCCTTAATGTACGCATCTGCAGCAGGCTCTTGACTGGTACCTGCAGAGACCAGAAGAGGAAGTCAGATGCCCTAAAATTAAAATTACAGATCATTGTGAGATGCAGTGTAGATGCTGGAGCTTAACCCGGGTCTTCTTCAGGAACAGTAAGGGCTCTTAACCAACCCCTGGACCTTTTTGTTTTCCAACTACACACATTTCTACCCCTGAAAGAGATATGTATGAAAAGACAGTACTCTTTGGAAAGACAAGCCAATCATTTATTCATAAAATATTCCCTATTCCTATGAGTGTTGTTTGCCCAGAGATTCTCTTGAGATAAAGCTGCATATTGGGGTGGGAGTGTTGGGCAGTAGACAGAGTTCATTAGCAGGGTTAAGCATCTCTCTGTGATGCTGGTTCAGTGGGCACTGATTACCAACTTGTCTGAGTTATGGTATACAGAACAGGTTGATCGCTTACAGACAGGCAACATCAGGCAATAGAAGCCTAGCGGTTACCACAAGACTGTTCCCGGGCTACAGGAAGGAAGAGGGAATCTGGAAGGCATGAGCCCTGCTTGTGTCACAGCCAGACACACTCAAGAAAGCAGTGCCCCCTCGCTTATTACCTGGGGCGTTTGACTCATTGGGAGAGAAGACTGGGGTGATCTTTATTCCTAGGAGGGGAACACGAAACCAACAGTATCTCAACAAACTCCTGCATAGCTCCAGTTCCTGCATTCCCAGCACGTTCTATAGTTACTGTTGAAAAGAACAAGAGAGAGAGAAAAAAAGATACAAAAGGGTTAGTTGGTTACAAGGATGTCCTGAAAACTGTCATGTTCTGTCATCATAGAACTCATAGTCAAGGCTCACAGTCATTAATGAGAAGGGATAGAAAACCATTGTGACTCTGACTACTAAGTTCCAATCTATCTTTCTTGTCAAATAATATGCTACTATGAATAGTTTAAAAGGTGGGATTTTCAATCTATATGGAAGGCAGCATCTAAAATAGTCATTTAAATAGCATCTAAAATAGTCACATTAAAGTGATCCCTATCTTTGCTGTTTCATGCCGTGTGAGAGCTAGACCTATTGACTTGTTCTAATAAATAGAGCACAGCAAAGCTAAGGCATATCAAAATGTGACTTTCCCTGGTCTGTATTCGGTCTCGGGTCCTTTTTCTCTCTTTGTTTCGATGAAGCAAGCTGTCATGTATAGGCCTCCCTATAACAAGGCAAGAAACTGGACCACTGTGAGGAGCATAGAGCCTCTGAGTCACAGGCTGAGAGGAACTGAGCATGCCCGATATCACAAGAGACCTTGAAAGCTGGTTATCCATCTGCACATCCATTAGAGACTTGCAGTGAATATAGCCCTGGCTGCCACCTTGATCACAGCCCCTGGGATAGCTGGAACCAAGAGAACTATGCCAAGTAGTGCCTGGTTTTCAACTCCACAGAAACATAGAAAATATATGTCTGATATTTAACTAAGTTGTGGGATAATGTTTTTACATGCAGTTAACTTTTATAATTAAAAAGTGTTGGACACGGGAGCTGGAGAGATGACTCAGCAGTTAAGAGCAATTGTTGCTCTTGCAGAAGATCCAGGTACAATAGCACACGGTGTTTCATAACCATCCTTAGCACTAGTTCCTGGGGATCTAATCCCTCTTCTGATTGCCATGGGTAAAAGATACACATGTTATGCATTGTATCTACACACAGAGAGGGATAATATACACACATACAAACATACACATACACATACACACACACATATATACACATACATATAGATGTGTGTGTGTGTGTGTGTGTGTGTGTGTGTGTATAAACTTTTTCGATGTTGGGAAAAGATTTTATGAGGAACTCTTTTGTGTGTTTAATATATATATAAAAATATTAGTAAAAAATTATTAGAAAATATTAATAAAAAAAGAGTTAATAAGGTAATTATGAAATATAGCATACTGTTGTGAACTTATTGAATACAGAATACAGGATTTTCAGTCTAATTCAGACTCCAAATCTACTTGGCCATAGATTGTCAAAGTATATTGTCTGTGATGTTTCCTGACCCGAATTGCCCCTGAATTAAATTTGAAATATCAGTTCATTCTCCATGTGCTCCCTAAGCTAACAGACTCTGCCTTAGAAAGATTTAAAAACTCAGCTCACTCAAATTGCAAAGCTGATTCGGTTCCGTGTTTCTTTTTTCTTTGCTTTGGGTTCCTTTGTCACACTGTAGAGCCAACTTCTAACCCCTATTCCAGCAGAGTGGCTTTTGTATGTCACTTCCTTGTCTTTTGTCTAGTTGTGTCAGATTTCAAGCCAGCAGAAAGGAACCAGCACGCGATTCTTTTAGATACAGCAAAGCAAATGTACATTCGCATGTATTCAAATTTTAGTAAGGCAGTTTCTACAGTCAAGCATTTGTCTAAAACAAAGATGGAGATTTCTGATTCAAGTTCTTGCTAATAAAGAAGCAAATCCAAAACAAAAAGAGCACAAGCTACTATGACAGACACTTTAACACAGTTTAGCAGCGTTCACTGATCTATCTTTTGAATAATCTTTAAGTGTGATAGTTAATCTTCATGACCAACTTCACTGGGTTTGAATCACCTAAGAGAAATACACCAGACATGACTGACAGGGAGTTTGCCCAGATGGGTAATTGAAGAAGAAAGCCCCACACTGAATGTGGGTGGTTGAAGCAACGGTCTGAGACACCTAGAAAGGAAAAACAAGGAAGAAAGTCAAAGTGAGTACAGCACTGTTGTTGGCTGGTTTTTACACTCTTTGGGGTCCTTAACTCTTTTTGTGGGCCTGCCACCCAGCTCCCAAATAAATTACACACAGAGAGACTTTTTCCTATTTATAAATGCCCGTCCTTAGCTTGGATTATTTCT
This sequence comes from Arvicola amphibius, assembly GCF_903992535.2. Classification (NCBI taxonomy): domain Eukaryota; kingdom Metazoa; phylum Chordata; class Mammalia; order Rodentia; family Cricetidae; genus Arvicola; species Arvicola amphibius. Next base: position 18,859,215 of record NC_052063.2, read on the forward strand.
AGCCAGCTTTTCTTAAATTATCTCATCTACCTTTGCCTCCGGGCTTTTACCTTTCTCTTTTGTCTGTCTTGCTTTCAGTCTTACTCAGTGACTGGCTGTGGGGCTGGGTGGCAGCCCCTTGCGTCCTCCTCTCCTTGTTCTTGCTCCTCCTCATTTCTCTTTTTCTCCTATGTAATCTTTCTGCCTCCTGGCCCCACCTATCCTTTCTCCTGCCTTGCTATTGGCCGTTCAGCTCCGTATTAGACCAATCAAGTGTTTTAGAAAGGCAAAGTAACACAACATCCCAGAGTTAAACAAACGCAACAAAAAAGAATTCAACACATTTTTGCATCATTAAAACAAATGTTCCACAGCATAAACCAATTGAACACATCTTAAAATAATATTCCACAACACAGCACCCCACTGGTCTCTGCTTCCTGACTTTAGTACAATGATCTTGTTTCACCCACCCCCTGCCATGGCAGACAATATCCCTGCAAACTGTGAACCAAAATTAACCCTTCCTTATGTTGCCTTTGTTAGGTATTTTGTCACAGCAGTGAGAAAAAATAAGTAAATAAAGAAGTTGGGAATATGTTTCAATTGGCAGAGGTTTGCCAGAAGTCCTATGTCAGAGTCCGGGGGTCAGGAGTTCAAGACCAGCCTGGGATACATAAGATCTTGTCTAAAAGAAAAAAAAACTGTAAAGTAAGCAAATATAAAACAAAATTATTACAATAAAATGTTTGATACCAATAGCTGAAAGAAAAAATGGTATATTTATGCCAAAAGTAATAATGTTAATATTCATTAATTTAATAATTAATATTAAAAATATTAGGCCAATGAAGAAATAATCTTTGAGAAAATGACCCTTCAACATACAGTTCCTACTTCCTTCTTTTTATGTGAACGGTACATATGTGCTTTCCTGAGTTTCCTCTCTAAATACATTAGTCACAAGATACATGGCCTGTGGCTTAGTTTTAACGTATTATTTATTCATGAAGTTTAATACATGCTTAGTCTAAGAGATTCTGTATATCTACTTTCCAATCAGCCCTCTGAAAAAGTATGTTTGGAGTTTTATGAAAAATGTGTGTGTGTGTGTGTGTGTGTGCGCGCGCGCGTGTGTATGTGTGTGTGTGTGTGTGTGTGTGTGTGTGTGTGTGTGTGTGTGTGTATTCATTCATCTACCTGGATGTGGGAAATGGGCCAAGCACAAAACCGATAAAATCACTCCATCACGGGAGAAACAGGCATCCCATGAAAATGCCCCTCTGTTTCAACATGAGCTGAACAGTTTCAGCTGTACCTAGATAAACTCCTCTCATCAGACTCAAACATTTTTGTGAATTCACAGAACAACTTCATATCAAATGTTATTTTGCAAACGTTTATTGAATTAGACAATAAAGATAAACACAAGAATGTACTTGTGTGTCCTTGAGTTTTCAGCCGAGCTCCTTAGCTTGGGAAGTCTATCTGGGGATGCTTTCCTGAAAAAAGAAACCAAAAAAAACTGGTTTTCTCTTCTCCATAGTTATAGACTGCTTATAACCCCTCAGTTAAAGATAAGGCCTTGACTATTTCATTGCATTCTATTAGGATTAGATTCTTGTTCTTTTGATTAATGACAACGTTGATAAAGCTTTCTAAAGATATCTTTCTGAAGTTAGTTTTTTTTTATTTTTACCTGTACTTTGTCACTACCTGTTAATCTGATATGCTGCTTATCACATTGATTCAGGCATGTTACAAGTTGACCGTCATTGGGACTTCTGGAATCTGACTCTCTTCCTCTGTAATACATTTATGAAGCACACAATGAAATCATTATTGTATATTTGTATTATAAATCTATCAAAACACTTACAACACTCATTATTTTATTGATAACCTGTGGATTTAATGAGGAATCGATGAGGAGACTAAGTGGGGAATTAAATATAATCACTGAAGAGCAAGCCTAGTCACTCTTCAAAACTAAGATGCATTTTACATCTAAACACAAAGGAATCACTAACATAAGCAAATGCTAATTTCAGAAGAGAGCTGGCTAAGGTCACTTACCTTATAGAATGAGAAATTAAGGCTCAGGATCATAGAAGAGGAACTAACTCAAATATATATGGAAAACCTCAGAGATAATGTTGCCCAAATCTGTTATCCGGCTTCTGTACTTGTTACCTCTCTTCTGTTTATTTTGACAAAAAAAAAAATTAAGACTTGCTTCATTCACTAACATGGCATTCAATCATTCATTTATTATATACTTAACTCTTCAACTTAATCAGTGACAATAATGAATATTTTCTAATTAACTTGAATACTGTACTTTAAGGAAATAAGAATGAGATCTTTCTGAAGCAGAGAGCTAAATGGTTGGGATGGAGACTTGAAGTTAGAGATATAGGCACAAGCTAGCCCAAAGTACATATCAGTAGAGAGTAGAGCAGAGATTTTCATATAAATATGGCACTTTTTATTTAAAATTTTTGACATTATAATCATATAATTTTCCTCCAAACCTCTTTTGTATCCCTTTCTCTCATTTTTATTCTTCTTCTTCTTTGTGTGTGTATATATATATATATATACATACATACATAAATATATATATGTATATATACATATATGTATATATACAAATATATAAATACAACATTCTCAGTCTGTACAATGTTACTTGTTTTGTATATGTTTTCAGGGCTGGCCATTTGGTATTGGATAAGCAACTGGCATACTCTTCCATGAGTTTTAAATAAAGAAGTAGTATAGAGTAAATTATATTTAGCAATCAATCATTTTAAATTTGAACCTTCCATTCTGGCTAAATTACTTTACCAGCTCTACGAAAACATAAACTTTCCCCCAGCTCTTCATCCTTCAGTTTGAAAACCTTGTCTTTTGTAATTGCTAAGTTGAAGGAAGTTTGACACAAACCTTTCTCCGTACTTGAGTGATAAAGTTTGACTCAAAGTAGTTTCCTTCCACAATGAACTGGACTCTAGCTTAATATGAAAACAAATTCGAACCTTAGCATACCTTTGTAACCAAGCAACTATATCTCTGCAATCACAGCAGACAAAGTTAAGCCAATTAAAAGCAGCCAGATGATTAACTTATAAAACACACAGGCCAAATCCAGCCTCATGCTTTCTCATAGCATTTCTTTCCCTCTGACTTATGCATGTATCTTGTGTGTGGTAAGGCTAGGCATACTGAACCATCCTTTATTTGCGGTGCTGTCCATTCTAAAAACTTTCATGTTGCTAAAGGAAATGTCAACCAAACCAACATCAGCCTTCCTTTTATATGATAGTTAAATATTTAATGATACACAATTGATCGCTTAAAATATTTGAAAATCAGAAAAAAATGTATTTTACGCACATTGAAATCAGAAAACGTAAGTCAGTACAGGCTTCCAGCTGTCATGTTTAGCTGAGCATATGCTGAAAAAAATCTTACATAGCTGACTCTCAATGCCTATTGAATTGTGCCTATCTCCTCGTGCTGGTTATAAAACCACATCCTTTTATCATTCGTATATTTTGTATATTTTATTGGGACCACAGAATTGCGTGTATTTGCCCAAGTCATTCTTCATGTCTCTTAGCACTCAAGATTGTTGAAAAAAGTTATTGAAGAGTTTTTCTATGCTAACCACTATGAAGGAAGAGCAAGAAGAAATAGAAGAAAGAAACAAAACATTGCAAAATACAGTTGGAAAAGGAATAAATAAGCAAGAAGAAAATAAAGAAACTGAACATAATATTTACTGTGAAGCTACCATTGCCAGCAATCTGATAAGGCAAGCATGCACGTATTCAACACCAAGCATGTGTAGCAGCTTCTGATAGCGAGCATTACCATATGATTTCTAGGCCCCAAGCAATGTGTTAAGCGCTGTGCATATATTAGCATATGCAATCTTGATGGCAGCTTTACAAGGCAAATGGATGGTTGCTATCAATAGCCCATGTTAGGAAGAAAGCTAAGGAATCTGGCTCCAAATGTTGAACATCTCACCCAGATCTTCTCGAACCTATACAAGAATAGGACTCATCTAGAGAACCTGGTAAAAATTCTGGCACATTGTGACATACTTAGAGGGTAATTTGCAAGGCTGGGGAGCACCAAATTTAAGCTACTATCGCCGTTGTCTATAAATCATCAGCACACCCCAAATGTAGGATTCTGATATAGATATTCAGTTTTTTGTTAAACTTTGTGATATGACACACTGTGCCTCTTGGACTACCCCCTCCATGCTCACGAAATTTCATGAGTACATATGCATCAGAAGACATGGATGAAACTCAGAATGTACAGATTCGGATTCAGCAGGTCTGAGTTGAACCCAGAGATCTCTCATGTCTAATCAACTCACAAATGCTGCTGAGGTGATGTGAATCATTATTTAAGGGGCTAGAACCTGTTATTCTACCAGACTTGTTCCCCATAAATAATTTACAAGGAGAGATTGAGATATATAGACCGGTCACCATAATAATCGTAGTAAAGCCTCATGGTGGAGATCGTGTCATTAGGAATGCTGTCAGTACTATGAAAAATCAAAAGTACTTGGAAATAAAATTCACTTTCCCTGAATTTGTCAGTAAGGCGCAATCCCGTTGATATTAGGTAGTCTAGAGATAAACAAGATGTGGCCAGTTATATGTGCAAATAGTTGTCAAACAGAGCCACATACTAGCAACCTCGGAGCACCGTCCAAGACTAGTTTTAGTCCACATGCAAGTTGTGTTTTTTTTTTTTTTTTCAGATAAAAAGAAAAGTAATTACTTAGAATTAGTCAGCTGGACTCAATTTAAATGAGTAAGTTTTTGGCAACATCTGAGGCCTCATAATCAGAAACCAGACAAAAACCTGTGCCTCTTTCTCTTCATCAGGCCTCGTCAGGGAAGCTTGCTTGCTTCCTCCAGGAGTCATCTTCTGAGAGTATTTGCTTTTGGATCTGCAGCTTCTTGGACAGACAGAAGTTGGGTAATGTGCAGGTCGTTTGTGTCTTGTACCTTTCAGTCCTGCCCCTTGGTTTTCAACGTCTTCACTTCAGCTTGGTCTTTGAAGAGGCAAGAGCTTCCTTCCTCACCGTTGACACCATCTCCATATACAACTTGCCTGCATAGAGCCCTGTAAATTTTAACGTCATGCTATATTATATGACCTTACTCCTTGGCTGGTTGGTTGAGATCAATGTCGCAATTAAAACCATTGCCTGGCAGACAAGGATTTCCTTTAAAGCACAGGGTCTGTGTGCCATAGATACAGGATGTTGATAAATAATTTTAGTAGTGAATGCTAGAATGAAAAACTATATTTATTAATGTTGTTTTGCCAGAGATGTGGCTGTTATTTCCATGGTTACCATAATACCTTCTTTTTCTCGAAGGTCAAGATAATTAAACACAAAAACTCATGAGGGCAATTTCTTGAGTTTAAATCTGAGTTCCTTCACTTCTTAACTGTGCTTTTAACCTATCAACACTAAAGTTGGTCTCTGGAGATGATGCTATTATTCTCTATAAAATGATATGAAGATTAAATGATACAGAACAAATGTGTTACCAAATGCTTTCTACATTGTATATTCACACTCGTGTCTAATCCTCTTGACTTAACTATGAATTTAACCCAACAGCATGCTTCTAGGTCGACAAAAAATAATGACATATCCAGGACTAGGTTATGAAACCTTGAACCTTCTCTCCTGCAGCATTATGTCATGTTAAAGTAGCTGGTGAGGCAAGGTATTGCGAGTATGACTGAACAACAGCTAACAAGGTCCTCCAGCCAATAGAACTCTGATTTTATCTGAACTTGGAAGTGCATCCTTTCTCAATGCATCTTGAGACTATGGATCTTGAGCTGAGATCAGTCTCATCCCTCTGTGAAACAGCGAGTGGCAGACACAGCTAAACTTTGTCTCCGTTTCTTAAATATAGAGATTGTGATTTTGTAAATATGGGTGCTTTAAGATGCAACATTTGGGTCGAATTTGTTAGTAATCAAGAGATAACAAGACAAATAGGGTTTTTTGTTCTGTTCTCTAGAAACAAAAGAACCACGGCTGATACATAAAGAATCAACTTTTGTCTGGGAAAAAAAATGTGTTATTTTTAATATAGAAGATTGTCTTACTGAGATTTATTTAATGCATAGAATTTTCCTAGGTTGAGAAGAAAAATTAGCCATTTCAGGTAAAGGAAACAGTTATCAAAACCACAAAACTTTTCAATTATTTTTTTTCATTATTCATACATACTTTCATCCATGGCAAGAATGTGGGCAGGAAGTCTAGAAACTACACTGGAAGATCAATTCTATGGAAGAGCTACACAGCTCTGAGTCAGGCTATGGAGACTGAATCTTTTTATGACTATGAGAAACCAAACTAAATATATGTTAATAAGAGGAAGGGGGAAATAGAGAGACAGTAGTTCTAAGGTTGAATTGGAAGGGTTTCTTTCTTTCTTTTTTTCCTTACACACTGAATAAACAATAAAATAGCAGGGTTTAGTAATAACTGGGAATGTCTAGTTTGGTGCCTGGATATACAAATTGAAATTAGTCCTGGAAGTATGATAGAACATTGACTTTGAAGGATCCAGCTCAGTGGTCCTATATAGAAAGCAAGTTAATATTCATTTAGTGGCATTTAACATATCAGAAACCACGGGAAGTCATTTCAGAGAATTAAATATTAAATAAGGGGTGAATAATAAATTGAAAAGTTAAAAGATGAAAAATTTTTAACCATCATGTATGCAACTCACCAGGTTATTGGGAATATATATGTATATACATATATGCATGTAGCAACAACAGAAAATGGAGGCTCTGAATTTGAAAGAAAGCAAGGGGTATATAGAAGGGTTTAGAGGACAAAAACGGAGGAGAGAAATTATGAAATTATATTATAATCTCAAGAAAAAAATGGGGAAAGGGTGAAAGGAGAAATGAGACTAAAGGATTTGAAGTTGAGATTCACAAACACAATTGATGTTTTTTATTCTGAAAGAAATCGTGTTTTGAGAAATCAATTGTCCCTGTATGACTGTAACTTCCCAGAGGGCTATATTTTCCTAGTAAAATACACAGAGTTGACACTCTTAAAATGTATTCTTCAATTTTAAAAGATTTCAGTTGAAGTTTCTATGATAAAAAACAGAATGTGAAACATGAAGTTTTCTTAAGGAATCCTGTAAGTCTATACATGGCAAAAGAATAAACATTAAGGTGTTCATTGAATGCTATAGCACAGGTAGAATTACCCAACACTGAGAGAAATTTAAAGAAAGAGATCAATTCAGACTTGTATACTTTGAAGAATGGGTAAGGGTGGTGATGGACACCACGTTAGTTTATCTTTTTCAAAAGTCTGAACATGAGTCAGAGGAAAGCTAATTTGTGAACAAATGTAGAAAGGGATAGTTTTATGTTATTAAAATTAATTATGTGCAATCTTGTGTTATAGGACAGTCAATTACAACTCACATCTGAGGAGAAGGAATCAATACAGACAAAATGGAAAATCTTACAGAAAGGAAGGAATCGATAATGATGTAAAGCCACATAAGAGATGGTGTGGAAGGAAAGATCATTTTTTAGACAGAAATAATAGAAGTCAAAATTGGTAAAGGTGTACTTCGGTGTGCTGGAGTCAGAGAGAAATTTGAGCCAGTTCATTTCTTTTCAATCAAGACAAGAAGGTCATCCTTTAAGAATAAAGAGTCAAGGATGAACCGAAATCCTTAAAGGAAACCAAAATGGTTTCTGTCAAGAGCAGAAAAGGGAATGACATGGGATAAGGCTGTCAAACAAAAGTTTTTGAGAGCAAATAAAGAAGGAGATTTCTCTACTAGGGTTAAAAGCAAAAGTTTATCGGGGACTTTTGGGTTGAAATTCAATACATGTAAAATGGCAGAAATTCGAGAATGTCAACAAGTCTGAAAAGTCGTATTTTTGCTTTTTATCCCCCCAAGGCCTTGAGACACTAAATATATAAAGCATTGATGACAGGATGACTTTAATAATAAAAAGAATCCTAATTGGTATATTGGTGAGGGGATTTGAACAAAAATGGCTCCAATAGACTCATATCTTTGTGTGTTTAATCCCCAGCTGGTGAACTGCTTAGGAAGGATTAAGATGTGTGGCCTTCTTGGATGAGGTATGTCCCTGTGGCTGGGCTATGAGATTTCACAAACTCATGTCAGGCCCAGTCCCTCACTCTCTGCCCTGCTTAGGGATCTGGATATAAAGTTCTCAGCTACTGTCTAGCACTACACCTGTCTGCCTGACTGCCACCGCGATCCCCACCATGTTGATAAAGGACTGTCTGAAGCTGTTAGCAGACTTCCCATTCAAATTTTCTTCTATACATTGCCTACATTATGGTGTCCTTCACAGCAGTAGAATAATAACTAAGGTGTTGGTAAAAATCTATAACTAGAGACTCACCCGGTTTCTAGAAATAATACAATTTTAGAAATACATTTGAGGAAATGCATTTATCTTCAAGGAGACATACCTTCTCTTTGACTCCCTTTGTACTGTCAGCAGACTCATAGCAGGATCTTCTGAATCTATTTTTGCAGTTAATTCTGCCATCCATGTTTTATTCTGATAAATAGAGTCCTAGGAGCAATAAAAATGTGTAGGTTGGAAAGGAAACAGTTGCCATTCTCTTGATTTAAAACGGCATACAGATGTTTCTATTACAGAAAGCTCAGATTTGTGATCATGTAGTTATAGCATTAGAGCAAGGAACATTCATTTCTCACAAAGCTCAGGAGAAGCTTTAACAAAGCCATACCGTGGATGCGATTGCTAGAAAAACATCTAATTATTACTTCAAGTACACGAGAAGCAAGGATGAATGTAAGAACGGAGTCTATCATAATTACAATTCAGTAATTTATTTATTAAAACTGTGCCTTGCATATACATTTTCAGGAATGATATTTTACTTTTGGATAACTTATTAGTGTGATCTTCCCTGGAGAAGACTGTTTCTCCCGCTCTCAACATTCCTCAGTTGCCTGGAGTTCGTCATGTAGAGTTGAGGCCTCATGGGTTTCTCTAGGTTCACTTTACAGTTGTCCTTGTTCAGCTCATATTTAGGGGAGATGTTACGGGTGCAGTTTCTGACAGACCAAGGAGATGGTACTTACATATTTAGGAATACGTATGCATATTCACAGACATATCAGCAAAACAACAATTAACAAACAAGAGGCTATAGGTCTGAAAGAGAGCAAGGAGGAGTACATGGGAGATTTTGAAGGCTGAGGGGAAACTGATGTAATTATATTATAATCTCGAAAAATATTTTTAAATTGCTTCTAGAGGGTCACTATAGGGTAATAATTTCATATTCTAAACTGAGAAAGTAAAAGATAAATAAAATAAAGACAAACTTATTTCTTATACTTTTCTGGGCTTAGAGTCTTTATTATTTCAGGGTTTTCCCCCTTGGATTGATTCTGCAGGAATAATAAGCCAAATTCTGCCTGGACAGTTCAATCTTTTGAAAATTTTCCACTTAGCCCTTGTTGTAGTAGTTCTTAACCTTCCTAAGGCTGCAACTCTGTAATACAGTTCCTCATGTTGGGATGACCTACAATCATAAAAGTATTCCAATTCTGCTTCAGAACTTGTAATTTTACTACGATTTCACATTGTAAATATCTAATATACAGGATATTTGAGATGCGACCACTGTGGGGGTCATGACCCACAAGCTGAGATCCACTGCCTTAATCCAATACTAAATTTAAACATCTTCTTCTTGACTTGTAATGGTGAATAGTCTCTTGTCCTTGCTTTTATATCTCATTTGAACTATCAGTTTCAAATTTCATGTTCAGATTTGACCCCTTTTTAAAGCGATTTAGATCAGCCTTGTTAAATCTAGAGTTCTTAAATCTGCCTTCTGTGATCTGTCCTGCCCTCATCACAGTCAGGATCCACGCCTCCGAGGATCAGGAGGGATTCATTTAACAAATCCATCTGCTACAGACAAAGCAACCAGGAACTGTCAGGTTTGCTTCCCAGAGAGAGTTCAGAGTTTCCTTTAGAGAACCTTGCCACCAACACAGAATCAATGCTGACTTCTCTATCTACAAAATCATACTGCAATTAGAGTCACAGCAATCCTGGCATCAAGAATATTTCCACCACCTTTATGGTTTTTGAGACATGAGGTCCATTGGGGAAAATGGATGAAAGGAATTTCCGAGGGGCTATGTCCCTGCAAGATTAGAACATCTGCAGTGGAGAGGTGGCTCAGTGGGCAAAGTTCTCGCCAACCAAGCATAAGGGCCTGAGTTTGCATCCCCCCCTCCCCAACCTACATAAAGCTGGGCACAATAGCACTTGTCTACAACATACTACAACAGGACTGGAGACAGAGACCGGAGTGAACCTGGGGTGCACAGTAGTGAACAGCAAGGAACTCTGTCTCAAACTGGGGGCAGGGGAGGCAAAGGATATTACCTGATGTTATCCTCTGACATCTTCAGGCATGCCTTGGCCTGAACTAATCTACATGACAGTGTACACACACACACACACACACACACGCACACGCACACACACACGCACACACACACACACACATATGGAAATGTTGTACACAAATATAAATAGATTGTACACAAAAATAAATAAACTAGTAATCATTTTTAGAGTGTTAGAGATCAGAGCAGCTTGACAGCCCCTTCCAGCAATGAGCACTGAAAAATAACCTCGTAGTTTGTAAACAATGACTGATCTTAGATATGTATGTCCGAAATTATCAGCTAAGGTCACAAGTGAATACTTTGAGCTTCTACAGTATAAGTGTCTGTTAAATCTTCCAAACAATGCAATTTTGAAAGTGGAATGTTGGGAGTCTTTAACAAGCTTCAAAGTAAAGTTCAGCCATGATATATAGATGCTTTCCTTCAAAACAAACAGATCTCTCCTCGTGAGTCTGGCAGGAATTACCAGGATAGAAACCTGTACTTAAAAACGTGGTTAGTGAAACATCCAGACCATGTATCTTTCTTGAAGAACGTCCTCTCCAGCTGGAGCTTGGAAATGAGAGTTCTTCATCGAGAATATCTTCCTAAAGAGCACAACAATCAGGGTAAATGTCATCCTCATTAATCATCCTCTCGTGTAAGGGTCTCAATTGTAAAAATTATATTAAGTCTCATTTCCTGCCTTGGTGAGGGAGAATTGCGATATTCAGGTGCCTCTCGGACCTGAATAATAATGAAAGCAAGGCTCTGTCTTCATCGACACCAGCAAGGTAGGATTTTTACATCTTTCCCCATCCCTCCTCCTCCTTACACACATTATAGAGAAGGATGAAAACAAAATTCAATGGCCTGCAAAAGGCTAGGTCAGAAAGAACAGAGCAATCCAGACATGTTCTATCTTACCAAATGGACTTTATTTTCTCATTTACCAGAAGCACCTCAGGAACTATCTAAAAATGAATTCCTTGTGAATTATAATTGTTATAATCCTCCCCACGCTAAAATAGAAAAATATTCTAATGGAACACATGAGAATTATATATGGCTTGGGAATGAACACTTAATCCAGTGCCATGTTTTCAGGATTACAAGTTTGATTTAAAATGGTGCAAGATCACTTTTAGATGGAAACAGAACTATTATCCATACATTAAGAGCTGAGTAGTTTTGACTGAAAAGGCAAGTATGTCTTTTATTTGTAAAGGGGATTGTGCTCAGGGATGCCCAGAGGACTGGCAGACGCTATTTCTAGGTGTGTCTGATTGGACTCAGAAGTGACTGCTATCTGAATAAGTGAATTAAGGACTACAGTCTGCTTGTGATTTCCTATGCACACACCGGGAATTCAGATTTCATACTGAACTTCTAATCTTGAAGGCAATGGAGCTTGAAGGTGTGGTCACTGGGAAGATGGCCGTCAGGAATGGGATACTACTCTCATAGAATGAGCCCAAGGGAGCAGTCAGTCTCCATTTCCATCTGAGGTGAGAAGGTACCATGCTGGAAGCCAGGGAGTTTACCTTCACCAAACACCAAATCTATTCATCAGACTTCTAGCTTCCAGGACAACAAGAAAGCGTAGCTTCTACGACTATGTGAAGAATTTCCGATGCTTTTCATCCTGTTTTACAGACTTAGCTGAGGAAATAGTATCCATTCTTGGCAACCTGAATACAGTGAAGCTCAGAACTCATTCCATTGTGGAAGAAAGGTGAGTTTCCCCTCTCAGCCTTCTCCTTCCCTCCCTCCCTACTCCTCTATACACGCCTTGAGTAGGGAGATCCAGCATCTGCCCTTAAACATGAGAATTTGTGGTGTCTGACTTTCTGACTCTAGGACTAATAAAAGTAGTCCCCTCCCCTATCAATTCTTGGAAGTTTGAAATGAATGACGCCATTACCTTTTCCATGTCCCTACGTTGCAGATAACAGATTTGCGAGACTCTCAGCTTCCACACTTTGGCAAGCCAATGCCCATACCTAATCTCCTTCACACATATCTATAGACCCTGTTTGGTTTTATTTTTACTGAGATTCAGGACTGATATAATCAGGTACCAGAATTTATTCAATGCAAAGCAAACTTAAATAGTCACACAGAACGGGACATATTAAAAACTGAGAATAGCCAGTTGTGATCTCCAGAGCACACACCACGACAGTGATTTCCACCGTCTACGACAGTCCTTACTAGGGTGTAATCAAGGAAAAATCAGTAAGAGATTCAGTACAATGCATTTTCATTTTGTCAACTTTTCTTCCTAAAAATGTTACATGGTATTTTAGCTGAAAGACGATAAGCTCCCTCGCTACTTATAAATTCTGTACTGTAGGGTGAACACCGCCTGATAGATAGGCAGACACAAAGGAATGGTTATGTTTAAACTTTTTTTCTAAGAAAACAGGTGACTATTTGTATTTCGCCTAGGGCTATGTTTTGCCAAGGCTTTATTTATACTGGGTCTCCAAAGCAAATGGTCTCCAAAATGTCCAGCGTGCAGTACCTATTTCCAAAGAGACATCTGCACACATACAAACACATCTACCTGAACAGGGGAACATTGTTATGTGTGGTTATTAAATAGAATATGACTCAAGAACCGAAAGTAACATTAGAAATACCTAAATGCCAACTTGTGAACCAAGATATGGTAGACACTAGCTTACATACTTTGTGGGGAGTTTTAGGTTTTGTCTTGTTCTGTTTTTGTTTTTAGTTTATGAATATGAATATTTTGCCTACATGTCCCTATGTGAAATATGCCTGTGTCTGGTGCTTGAAGAAGTCAAAAGAGGTTTGGGTCCCCTGAAACTGGAATTGTGGATGCTTGTGAAATACCACATAGGGTGCTGGGAACCAAACCCAGAGGCCTTTGCAAGAGCAACCGATGGTTATGACTTCTGCACCACCTCTCTGGCCCACATATTTTATCCTTTAACAAAACAGGAATTAAAGAATTTAAGTAAACAATAAAACAGAAAACTCAAAGAAGCATTCTCTAGAAGCATTTAATGAAGCAAGAGACGCTGTGGCGGGATTTTATCTCCTGTGGCAGGAGAGGAAGAATTGGCCTCACATGCCTCTGTTCGTTTTATTGACTCACCGCAATTCATCATCAACTGTACTGCTTATAGATATGGCTTTTGTAAGAAAATTAACCCTGAGTTCCTGTTAATTTATTGGGAAGGAAATCATTAGGCATTTCAGAGAGGTAAGCAAGCAACAGCTTTATCTGAGACATTTAAGATAATGTCAAATATATACATATTAAAATGTGTTCTTCATTGAACATCTTTTTTGATTTTTCAGATATATTTTTCATTCTTTCTACTATTTGTTTACTGTGGTGCTTACTTGGATTGTTGCTGCAATCAAATGCCTCACAAGAAACAACGTCAGACAACAAGGACCCTAAGAGAGGCATACATAGATCTAATCTACATGGGTAGTGGAAAAAGATAAGATCTCTTGAGTAAATTGGGAGCATGGGGACCTTAGAAGAGGGTTGAAGGAGAAGAGAGAGGCTGGGATGGGAGCAGAGAAAAATGTAGAGCTCAATAAAAATCAATAAAAAATAAAAAAAGAGAAACTATGTCAGGAAGTATGCACTATGTCTCACAATTCAAGAGTACAATTATTCATGAAGAAAAAGGCAAGGTACCAGGAGAGATTCGCATTGGAAGCAAGAATGAGCATGAGGATACTTACATTTCAGATCAGGAAGCGGGCTGAGGACCGCAAGTACACGTCCTAGCTACAAACCTCAAGATCTATTCAGAATTGACCCACTTCTACCAAGTAGGTTCTTCTTCCCCAAGATTTCTCAGCTTCCCAAAACCACATTACAAGCTGGGGACCGAGCACTTAAACACAAAAATCTATGGAAGGGCATTCTGCCCTTGGTCCTTTAGGCTCATTGTCAACCCATAAAATTTAATCCAAGTTCAAATATCCTCATAGGCTTACAGTTCCAACCTTCTTCAAGATCCAAAGTCCCTCCTGTGATCAAGACCATATCCTATCTTTGACCACCAATACAATAAAAAACAAGTTACATCCCAACATACAATGGAACCCAGGATAAACAACTCTATTCCAAAAGTGAGAAATGAGAACACAGCAAGCTCAGAGCAAAGCAAGAGAGAAACACAGTTGGGGACATGCCAAACCTCGCAGCTCCATATCCTGCATCCAGGGCTTACAATGGGATCACCTGTGCTCTGGTGTGCTTGCATACACCTGGCTTATAGTTCCGCTGAGTATGGAACATGTGGCCTCTCTCTTGGGTCAGTCATACTCGGTGCCTGCAGCCTTATTTGGCGCATGCCCAACATTTCTAGCATTTCCAGTATCCTGGGGTCTCCGCTGCTACTTAGTCTTCCTTTGAAACTCAACACAATGGCCTCTTGTTGCCTCTGCAGAGGATCCAACCCTGCAACACATAGGCCTGATCTGCTTTCCGGAACTTTGGAGCAAGCCTCCGTAGCACTGTAACTTTAGTATTATTTTACGTGCCTGCCAGTCCAGCACCATGTAGACAATGCCAAGTTCTGCTGCCAGCTTCAGATGTCGGCATCAATACCCTTTTCACAGCAGTTGTGACGGCCTCCTTGTATCATTGCCACTGAGCAAGGGAAAACAATTTTTTAACGACCCTGCCTACACAGGATGCCCTGAGGACCAACTCGCTTTCCAAATAGAAGTTGTCTCATTCGGTTGCACTGATATGCCTGGAATTATCAGCGGAAGATGCCTTGCCTTCCAACAGCTTCCATCTTGTGCCACTGCAAAGCCCCTGCTTGCACGTTAGTGGTGCTAATCTTTTCCAAGCTTCTTGTCCTTGAATACACCTCAGAAGCTTTCTCGCACCCTTTCTCACTAAATTTCACTCTTTTTCATCCTTCTTCAAATTCCCACCATAAATCTTACTAAACACAGTAAAGAATAACCATTTCACAATATACATGCCTTGAAATTTCCTTAGCCGAACACTCTAGTCTATTTCTTTTCCAATTCAGCCCCATGAAAGTTAACAGGTCATAGACAGGATGCAGGAACCTAGACATTTTGTTTCCCTCTTAAATCTCAAGAGCCAGGCTTCCACTGCCCACAAATTTCCCCAACATTCGAGTCTTCGGTGCTCTCTCCAGTATGACTCATTAAACTCTGTTGATCATGTTCTAAGGCTTTGCCAGCCCACAGCTCCAAAGGCTTCTACATCGACCCCTCACCCCCAAGCCAGTCACAGAGGACTAAAACCATACAGGTTTCTCAGAACAGCAACAACAACAAAAATCATTTCTTGCTAGCAGTTTTCTGTGTCGGTTACTTTTCTCGACGTTGTGAACCAAGTGCC
Source organism: Arvicola amphibius (assembly GCF_903992535.2). Classification (NCBI taxonomy): domain Eukaryota; kingdom Metazoa; phylum Chordata; class Mammalia; order Rodentia; family Cricetidae; genus Arvicola; species Arvicola amphibius. Next base: position 18,875,106 of record NC_052063.2, read on the forward strand.
CTGATAAGAATCAACTTAACCTCTGCTGCCAAAGCAGTGACATCACTTGTCGCTAGGCGCTTTTCCACCGCCAGCTGTGCACCGTGTGCATCCCTTAAAAGTGTCCGCCAGGCACAGCTCGTTCTCTTGCCTCTTGCTCCTCTTGCCTCTCTTCTTCCTCTTGCTTCTTTCCTGTCTGTCTGTCTGTCTGTCTGTCTCTCTGCCTGCCTCCCCCATGTACCCACTCCAACAGGGCCTTTTATTCTTTTACTCTCCCTGTCCCTGGTTCATGATTGTTTGAGGGTACAGTCCATAATAGCGTGGGAAATGGAGCGTAAGAAGAGTATTGAGACCTAGGAAGCAAGATATGAGGCTTCTTAATCACATCTCAGATTGTGAAAGAGAAAGGGCCAGACGCAGGGCCAGACTCTAAACCTCAAGGCTTTCAGTCCCTCTTCCCCACCCAGGGACCCATTTCCTGCAACTACCATTCCAGGTCCCTAATGAATCAGCCTTCCAAAACAGCGTCAGCACTTGGGACCCCACATTCAAATGTAAGGCCCATTATACCTCAGCCATAGAATCTGCCCTGTTGGCTCTCTGAAGAGAGTCTCCATATAAAGTAGATTATTATTCAGCTTTTGAAATCTCCATGCCTCAATGGAAAAGAGATGGTTTATATTTCTGTCCATATGGTGGAGTTTTAAGGGCACAGAATAAAGTTCTCTTGCCCTGATATTAGTATAGTGTTATGCAATAAGAGAACTAAGAATAAGAGAAAGGCTTATGAACGTTTGCAAAGTTCATTGCTGTCAACAGTGAATCAATTAATAAATATCAAATGTTGGCCACTCCTCTAAATGACCACCTCTACTTAAGTTTCTTCTTTAAAAGCGTCTTTGGGATGTTCATAAGTCAGGGAGACATAGAAGACATAATTTTAAAAAATTAAACAAGAGAAAATGCAGTAAATAAGAAGCATAGAAATATGAATATATTAAGACACAGATTATGTGTAAACATTTACAAGCTTGTTTTTCTTAAACACTCCAAAGTAAGGTAAAAATCCCCTACAATTCCATTGCTTTATCATGTTTGTTTAAATACTTGGCATTTTCTGAATCGCTATTCGACCAAGTCCATTATTATCTGAACTTCATGATTGCATGAGATTCTAAAGCAAAGAGACATGATTCTTGTGACCATTTCACATTTACCTTTCATGAGAAAAATGACTTAACATGAATAAAATTCAATGAGAATCTTTATATTATAAACGGAGTGATAATTCAATACAGCATTTAAAGGCATTGCATGGTTTCATCATGTTTGAAAGGCCTTCTTTTTAAGAAAATAAAAACTTCCTTCTATGAAGTAACACATTTTTCTAATCAATGTGGCCAAACAGCAAGGATGACTTGAAAAAGGATAAAATTTTGTCCCTTCACTCAAGTGTCACATTGTCATTATGAATGAGAATAATGTATTCAGGACAACTCATCTCAGAAAACTGCTATGTAGTTCAATTCTTTTTTTTTTTTTTTTTTTTTTTTTTTGGTTTTTCGAGACAGGGTTTCTCTGCAGCTTTTTTAGAGCCTGTCCTGGAACTAGCTCTTGTAGACCAGGCTGGCCTTGAACTCACAGAGATCCACCTGCCTCTGCCTCCCGAGTGCTGGGATTAAAGGCGTGCGCCACCACCGCCCGGCATAGTTCAATTCTTTTCCACTGGAAAAAGTGCTGCCTACCCAGACATGGTGGTGCAGGTCTGTAATATAACAATTGGGAGGCATAGATAAGAGAATTAAGAATTTGAGGTCATTCCCAGCTACATAGTAAGTTTGAGGCCAGCCTAGGTTACATGGGACATTGTTCAAAATTATAAACTAAGAAGAAAAAGACAAATAAAAAGTGTTCTAGCTTTGTGTCAGTGCCCCCTTTTAATTTTTCAATAAACCTGAAAGCTAGCATATGCACTTTTGAAGGTTTGACTCAAGCAAAGATAGTTTAAATCTCTACTATTAATTACTATAAAGAAAATTCAACGTCATTAGTGTGTTGGTTTCTCTCATATAAATTACTATTTCTAGATAGCTTTTCAAATTTTTATTTATTTAGTGTCAGTTTTCTTGATCTCTCATTTTAGTCCTTTGCTTTATGGCAAGAGAGAATATGACCTTCGTACCAATTAAATATATCTATCAGAAAACTACTTGGGGGTAGATGTACTGGTAAAAATAAAATGCTGCAGGTCCCCGAGAGGCACAGCGGCAGAAAATGCTGCAGGTCCCTGAGTGGCGGCAGTGGCAGATGGTCCCAAGACCAAAGCGGGTTCCAAGACCACAGCAGTCCATGAAGGCAGCCAGTCCCAGGCAGGGAGCCCCCACGTGACCCTTGGACAATAAGGGCCAGCAGGTACTAGGCGGGGAGCCACATGGTGGATGAGAGAGACTGAGATGGAGAGGCACACCATGCAAAGTGAGCTTGGATGTTTATTTAGTGGGTTATGAAAGGGAAAGGGAGAGGGAGGAAGAAAGGGAATGAGGAAAGAGAAGAGAGAGAGAGAGAGAGAGAGAGAGAGAGAGAGAGAGAGAGAGAGAGAGAGAGAGAGAGAGAGAGAGAGAGAGAGAAACTGAGGTGTGGGGGTAGGAGGGAGAGGAGCCACGGCAGCAGCTACCTCTTTGGGAGAGAGAAGGAAAGGAAGAGACTCAGACTGCAAGCAGGAAGGAAGACCTGCCTGCCTCAGTGGGGGGTGGGTGGGCGGGATTTGTCTCTTAAAGGGACAGGACAGACCATTATAGTAGACAGCTTTTAGCTTAGCCACAGAAATGTTTAATCAGTACCCTCTCTCTTCCTGCGATTAATAGTTTTCCTTCTTTTTCACTAACTGTGCTTCTGCTAAATGCTGCTTCAATTTATGCTTCTCAAATCCTAGGTGGAGAGTTATATCTCTACAGTTGTGCCTATAACCTCCGTATGCTGAGGAGAACTCCGTCCTCAGTTAGACGATGCCACTCTCTTTGTATTTGGGCCTTTGAACCAAGTTTCTCAGTTCCCCCTCCCAAATCCTTATATGGAAATAAAAGGATCCATAGTTCTAGAATCCACAGGTCACTTTGCCCTTACCTTTTCATAAATCAAAGTTTGCAATGAAAGGGAACCAACATTGCAAAGACACAGAAAGGATGGAAACTATCCAAGATGTCAGTAAATAAATGATGTTTGCAACATGCCCCTTCCTTGGCATCTTGTTATGCTCATTTTTAATAAAAATGTTTATCATAGATAACAATATGGAAGATTAATAAAAGTATATCTAAGCATTAGCCAGATCACACACATCAAAATTAGAACTACTGAACATTTTAAGAGGTAAGTGCACAAACAGAGAAACTTGGATGCTTTTCAGGAATACTGATTATCATTGGAGTCATTTTTGTCAGGGAAACATCATGTGCAAATACATTGCAGCAAAAGTAAGAAAAAGCTGTTGTTAATTATTCCAGAATTTATTCTTACCTAATTTTACCTAAATCAAGTACTAGTCTGGTTTATCATTTTAGATGCCCTTTCTCCTGTAGAAGAGGTATATAATATAAAAGAAGAATTTTTATTCTCATTCTTGTAAAAAGGAACATTCCTTCATCACGATAAAGTGAGATGAAAAATATATTTAAAAGCAAATTTTCTCTTACTGAGGTTAGAAATGATTGATATTTTCTAGTCTTTTATTTGGGGTGTCAGGGTAGGGTAAAATGTGTGAACTCTATAGTCCTGGCTGTCGTGGACTTCATTGTTGTAGGTCAGGCTGATCTCAAACTCATGGTGATCCTCCTGTCTCAGATTTCCAAGTGTTAGCTCCATCCAGCAGACCATGTCATTTTACATTATGACTGTAAATTGTCATTTTTCACTATAAAAAAACATAATTAAAGTCTAAACCCTTTAAATTATCTAGATATTAGCCGTGTCTAATCCTAAGGAAAAAAATGATTGTTAAAATAGATAACAGATGTTTGTTTCCCCAAACCTATATAAAACTAAAAAATTCATTTATATACAAGATCTCATCTCCTAGAAGTAACTTCAACTCTAGGGAGACAGAGACAGGAGAATTCCTGAGACTTGCTAGCCTGCCAGTCTAGACAAATTATAAGCTCCAGATCTGGTGAGAGAACCTGTCTTTAAAAGTAAGGTAAGGAGTGACTATTGAAGTCTACACATACAAGCACACACACACACACACACACACACACACACACACACACACACACACATACACACCATACCTACCACATCACAGTACACATACACACACAACACAGTATATACACTCAACACAGTACACAAGTACACATACAGCACACCACACATAACACATATTATACCACACACACATGCCACAACCACAAAGACACACACACACACCATACGACATACCACAAACATACCACATATCAAACACCACAGAGACCACACATATACACACACCACTCATACTACACATACCACAAACACACACATCCCACACATAGAACACATACTCAGACACACACCACATACCACACACATATATGTGCACACACCAAACACTAGAGACATCACCACACCACAGACACACACATGCACACACAGCAGAGACAGAGAGAGAAACTTTAGTATTATTAAGATAAGCATTTCTTTCTCTGATGTATCCCCCCCTCCCCAATCAGGGCGACAACATCAGCCAGATCCCATGCGGCTTATTTGTCCATGCTTGGAGGGAAGTGTGAGAATTAAGAAATGGCAGGTAGAAAAATTAAAGAGACAAAAAGAAAGACAGAGACACAGTACAGTGTCAGTAAAGCAACCCAGTGAATACTGGATGGGCCTATGTTTGTTTTTCATGAGGTTTAAGTACCCCAATCCAAAGAGGAGAGGAAAGACAAAAGGCTTCTTTGCCAAGATTCAAAAAACAAACGCCCACTTCTGATCATTCTGGACAGCTAGTTTGTTGTTGACGTCAGATCTTCCTCAGCACCAAACCGGGTGTCTTGTGTACAAACCAGCTGGGACCACAGTTCCCAGGAATTTAGTTTTCATCTGAAAGTTTAAGATAAAAATTCAGTTTTAATTCATAACTTTTCTTAAAACAACTCTCTTCTAATTTGTAGAAAATAATGGTACGATAAATAGGATGATGACTACTGTAATTTGGGCTCGTGACAATCATAGCCACTTGAAAATCATTACAAAAAAATAACTACTTGGTAAAATAGAGCTGAGTTAGATTCTGATTTTACTTACGATTCAGCCTCCAGTTCACAAAGTGAGTGACAGATAAGGAGAATGACAATTCCAGTCTCGAGTTACTGCAGGTGGCTCTTTGTTACCAGCTGAACAGCATGTTGGGTAATTTAAGGTTTGTCTTTATGAAGCCTGAGAGCCTTGTGAGGTTAATATCAATCTTCTGCTTTAGCCAAACTGTGACAATTAGTATATTAACCCAAATTAGAAACAGTCTGAATTGAGAAAGGCATAACTCCTATCCTTTTTCATATATATATATATATATATATGTGTGTGTGTGTGTGTGTGTGTGTGTGTGTGTATGTATATATATGTATATGTATATATATGTATGTGTGTGCATATATATATATATATATATATATATATATATATATATTACCTACCCCATCCCCCTGAATTAGAGAAAACTAGCAATATCCTAAAGCAGCATTGTTGCTGCTCTCCTGCATGGAATTGTCCTCTGAATATGATGCTCTCTACAAACACACTCTTGTCCAGACAACAGCAGATGACAGGCCTGTTTTTACAGTCCTTCTCATACCCAGGGCTGCCTTCCTGGAAAGCAGTTTCATTTTACCTCTCTCCTCTGTGTCTCCTCTTCAACCCACACTTGATTCTATCTGTTCTTTCTTTGTCTGCTGGATTCCTCCAGGTCAATGACTGTCAAACCCTCCTCCAGGCCCCTTGGTATCTTATTTCAACTGAGTTCTGTTTTTCTCCTCAGGGGTTATTTCCTAATGTCTGAAATTACTTCTTGATTATCACAGTTAGGGAAGATCTAAGATCTAATAACATCTAGCATGCAGAGGCCCAGGATGCTGCCAAAAATCCTACAATACACAACAAGATCATCGGACTCAAATGTCTGTGGTGTCAGGCCAAAAAAAAAAAAAAAAAAAAAAAAAAAAAGAGCTGAAATTTTTTTTTAAAAAAGTACTGAGTATTTTGAGCAACTTTCAGTAACTTTTAGAAGAATACTAAGTTCTGTGGTTACCAACATAGTAAGATGGCTTTCAGTGTATAAAAGTTCTTGCCATCAAGCCTGACTCCGAGTTTCATCTCTGGCTGCCTACCACATCTTGAAGGAGAGAAAGACTCCTGCAAACTGTCCTCTGATCCCCCGCACATGTGCTGTGCATACAAATGTGTATGTATACACACACACACACACACACACATACACACACACACACAAATAAACGAACATAATTTTAGAGATGTGTGCTTTCCTAAAATCACAATGCACAAGCTGGCTGCAATTGAAGTGTCCTTTGTTTGGGCTTGGATGTATAATGAATGGGTGGGTTGCTGCTTTTCATTCCAAGCTTGTGAAGAGCTCTGACTGACAATTGTCTTTCATTATTCTATTTAATGAGAACTAATCTATTAATAATAAGTGCAAAGGAGCTGCAGGTCTTTTTTTCCTCCAAAATATACTATGAATGGGAGAGCAGACAAAGAAAGCAATGGCAGTGACCAATCCTGAGCAAGCTGAGCATCACTGATACAGGGTTTCTTCGTCACAAAGAATGCTTAATCCTACATAAATAATAATCTATTTTAAAAGAAAAAAAATAATTTCCAAGTGACTCTCTCTCTCTCTCTCTCTCTCTCTCTCTCTCTCTCTCTCTCTCTCTCGTATTCCACAAGAAGCCTTCATTAGCTTGGAATATTATCTTGTGACCTGTCAGTTTCATTTTTGTTTTAATTGCTTATTGGCCTCCATGCTCAGTTCTTATCCACTATGTAGATCTTTACGGACTTTCAGACGTGAAGATATTTCCACAGTTTGAAATTAAGAATGTCATTTCTTGACACAGCCATGCTGTTCTCGTACTTTCCACAAGAGTGCTCAAGTGGAATGCCTTTGGTGCTGTGTTTTGATTAGCTGTCTCCTGTACCCTCCTTTGGTGTGAGAGCAGAAATAGATCTACAAGAACCATTGTGACCTGGGTCAACAAAAGTGTCTCTTTGGCTATGGCGGAGGCTTACTTCCTTTTGACCTGTCTGGATCCGTCGGGCAGGAGATGAGTGGTGGCGGAAAGAAGGAAAACGGATGACCCAGTTTTAAAGAACTCATCAGGCAGTGTAGCCCTTTTCTTACAGAGCTGAAGGCTGCCTTGCTGCCTCATGACCTATCCTCACCCTGTTCCTGCTAAGATTTTGATACGCCTCCATTTTCTTGTATATTGCATCTTATAAAGCCCTACGCTACATAGATTGTGTATACCTGTGTGCACCAGTGTGCATTTTCTTCCTGCTCTCTATACCATTGTAAACTTTTTGCAGTGAAGATAGCCATGTTACCCTTCCCAGATGATACTAGAAATTTTGTGTCCAGAAAATCCATAAGTCTGGTGTTTATGGAATAAATAATAAAAGTATCTTTTGGGGGGTCCAGGGAGATGAATTACACATCCCAGCATCCAAATAGTGACTCACAATTGTCTATGCAGCCAAAATAGTCATATATACAAACCAAGATGAAATTAAAAGAATTTTAATGTAGTCTTTTGAATAGATGATAAAATGAAGTCACAGCTAAATGATATTTATAAATATTTTAAGATCCCAGAAATAAATCTGCCTTGAACCATTTGATAAACTAGCTCAATGTGATGTGTCAGGACCCATATAAGGGGTCCTCTCTGTGGAGGATCATCATCTGGTAGAGAACACAGGGTGCAAAACAAATGATTGCTCATGGACTGTGACACCCAGTGAGTAAAGGCCAGCAATAGCTACAAAGGTGCAGAGCACCACAGAAATACACAGGACCAGAGGTCAGTCCTTCAGAAGAAGAGAGCAGGAGAATAGTGAATAAGTTACATTGAAACTGGACCTTTCAGGGGGAGGTTCAGCTCACATAATGAAATTTCCATATTTAAATTCTTTGACTTCACTGTGACAACACTGAGAGAGGGTGGAATTTTAGGAGAAGGGACACACAGCATGCCTGAAGCAAATATTATGAAACGTTTTCATTTGCTCCAACACAAGTCTCTCCCATTATATGCTCCATCACCCTTACAAATGGCCAGACCTAGAGTCACCATATCTGCTCAGTCCTGAGCTTTGATCCCAAACTGAGAGAGAAATAAACATTTTGGTAAGTTAGCTACCTTGAATATTTTATTATGGCAATACAAAGCTAGATAAGTACTGAAGAAAAATCATATTTTAGTCAAAAAGAAGACAGAATTCCATTTGGGCTTCCATAATTCAAAACAAGAATAATTTAGGTTCTATTCTTTTTTTACAGAGAAAGAATGCAAACAAAAACCAAACTGCTGTGCTTACTACCTTTATTTCAAATGTTTTGTGTGTTATCATTCTGTCAACCTCTGCAAAAGATACAATTGGCGCCTAAGAAGTACCTGGCTGGAGCCCCACACAACAGGGCTCCTTCACATTCCCTGGATAAGCAGAAAATACACTCAAACATCTGTTTTCACAGAGAGATCTTTTATTAAGTGGGGAAGAAAATTAAAAGTGACTGATTTCTAACTTGGGCAGAAAATCAGCAGCAAATGATCTTACAGGTGTGATTTTTTAAGAGGACAAAAGGGTGATCTGTGTTAGAAAGAATGGACCAGTTGTGGTAGGTTTTGGGGGTGCAGGTTAATTAGGTGAGGCAAGGGGGGATTTTGATTGCCACACTTCAATATTTTAATAACTGGACCTTGGTAGTCAACCCCAGGAGGAGGAACTGACCAAATTAGGGAATCAGCATTAGTGGTTAGCTTTAGGAATGTAAAGATTTTCAGCAAATGGGGGAGGGCAAGGTCTTCCAGAGCCAAGTTTGCCATGCTCAGGCTGGCTAGCATCCCTTTGGTACTTACAAGGGTGACTGCTCTATAGTCCAATGCTGTGGGATATTGCTCTTGTACACTGTAAAGATTTGTCACTCATATTAGTTTAATAAAATGCTGATTGGTCAGTAGCCAGGCAGGAATTGTAGGTGGGGTGACTAGACTAAGAGGATTCTGGGAAGAAGAAAGGCAGAGATACAGTCACCAGCTAGATAAGAGGAAGCAAGGTGAGAATGCCTCATTGAGAAAAAGGTACCAAGCCAGGTGGCTAAACATAGATAAGAATTATGGGTTAAGTTAAGGTGTAAAAGCTAGTTAGTGAATAAGCCTGAGCTAATATACCAAATAGTTTATAATTAATATAAGCCTTAGTGTGTTTCTTTGGGACTGAATGACTGCGGGACTGAGTGGGCCAGTCCACACTTTGTGTCTGTTCTACATGTTCTTTCAATTTTCTCAATTGCTTGTTTTTCCTCTCATCCCCTCATTGACTACCAGCCCTCAATTTCTCAGAGATATCTTTTGCCACTTTTAACCAAGTATCCACAATTTCAGTAACAAAACATGACTGAGAACTTGACTCCTTAGTGCCTTTTACTAGTTATTAGAGAAAATCAATTTAGTTTGGGCGATATCTTTGTTGTTAGCCATTAATTCTTTTTCACAATAGCATAATCATAAAAGACCCCAACTTTTTATCTAAATATTTTGTCTCTGACTAAAAATGTGACTTGGAAAACTCTAACAGAATAAAATACATACATTCCAGCAAAGGCAAATTTTTATTCAGAGATTAAGGCTTTCAGTAAGTACCAATATATATAATTTTCTTAATTTGTGTTTTACATGTCATCTTGGCTAGGTTTTTTATGGTCAACTTGACACAAGCTTGTGTCATTTCATAAGAGAGAAACTCAACTGAAAAAAATGCCTCTATCAAACTGGCCTATAGGCAAGTCTGTGGGGCGTTTTTTTCGTTTTTTTTTTTTGTTTTGTTTTGTTTTAGTATTGATGTGGGAGGATCCAAGCCACTGTGGGTTAACTCAGCCCTGGAGAAGTGGTCCTAGATTGTGTGAAAATGTAAGCCCAGCAAGCCATGGAGAGCAAGACAGTAAGCAACATTCTTCTATAGCTGTTACTGCCTCAGTTCCTGCTTCTGGGTGCCTACATTGAGCTCCTGTGCTAGCTTCCCTTCACAGTGAACTGTAAAGTTGCACTGGGCCCTGATGTTTGTCAAACAATACACATATTTTAAAAAAAACTAAAGCACCTGTCACACCAGAATAAGACATTGCCTAATTCAAGATCGAAAACATTCATATCTATATCTTTTCCTAAAAAGCTTATAGTCTTAGCTCATAAACTGAGGCCTTTGGTCTCAGATGGTGCAAGGCAGGAGGGTCCACAGTATATACTGCAAGGATACATACTTTTATGTAATTAAAACAGATACTTAAATTATATTGTATACTCACAATTATGATACATTCCAACTTAAAGGTCTACAAATGGCTCATTCATAAAGGTACTTGGTGAGAACCATGACAGCCCGAGTTTCATTCCTAGAATTCACACAGTATAAGGACAGAACTGAAACTAATCCTGCAAATTATCTTCTGCCCTACACATATGCATGATGGTGTACACACACACACACACTTGTACAGAGTTAGGAACACAGACAAAATAAAGAAATATAACTTAAAACTTAAATCTTAGCTTAGTATATGATCTTTCAGTTCCAAAAGAAATATTTGTAGCCTAAATTTTGATGATGAATTAAACATTTCTCTCAGATGATAGGGGGCACTACACTGAAGTGCAGGAGTGTTGTGGCTTACCAGTCCATCTCATCTGCAACGGGGAAAACACTTCTGGAGTCACAAAAGCTTGAATAGCTCACAAAGCACTCACAAAAGCACCAGGGTGAGCGTAACTGCAAAATAGGAGAGATGATGGGGAGAAACTGTCAGAGACACAAGCACTATTGGATATTTTGATGGCCACTTTCAACGAAGCATATGATCAGTATCAAAGGCATTGATATTTGAACAATTACAAATGTCAAAAACTTGTAAATAGTAATTTAGTCCCAATAAAAGAAAATAATACCCTTGGATAAATCAAACAAGGCACATTATACATCAGCAAAATTTAGGCAGTTCTGAAGGATAATACCAGACTGAACCAACAGAGAGCTCTTAGTCTAGACAGAGAGAAACTTGACCTCAAGAAATCCTACTAGATATTGCTAAAGTTCTGTTTCTAGTTTTAAAAGTAAGCAAATAAGCAGCAAAACAGAAGATATCCAATCTCTAAAGAGATTAAAGTACCAGTTTATGAATGTAAATGATCTACAGGGTAAAGATAAAACTTAATAATCTCATTTTTGTCAAAAAGGAGAAAATGTAATGTTCACTTGTATTTGACTATAAATATGACTCCAAATAGATCCTCACATTCAGTCTGTAGTCAGATAATTCTATGTCTTGTAGCAAAGTCTTCCCAAAGAGCAAAAATGAAGAACTTGACAAGAATGGTTACAACCTTTAATTAACTTTCACGAGGCTTATAATTCAATACATGCACAAACTGTAAATGGATTAATAGAGTATACTACCAAGCTCTGAGCAAACTGGTCCTCACTTAAAGGGTAGATAAAGAACACCTTTATAAATGCCATAAATAAGGAAAGGAAACTGAAAGCTGAAACTTTTAGAACCACTTCTCCTAATGTCAGAAACAGCATCTCTTCAGCCACATTAAAGATGAGCAAAGATAAACTGATGAGCACTGACAGAAATGGTCCCAACAAGCTGTTGTGTGACCAGACTTTTCCTGGGGAAATGCTACACACATCTACCCACCCAGATAAGGGGCCCACAACAGACTAAAACAAAGATACCATCAAAGAGCAACCTGGTCATCTACAAGAATTATTAGTGTTACTTACAGGAGCATATGGGTGAAGGGTTACTTATAGGAGCATAAATGATCCAAAGACAGCTGAATCATCAGATCTCATCCCAGCAAGGGTAACAGCTGGCAAAGCTATGAACCTGCAGCATACTGCCTAGCTGTAGGCAGCTCAATAGCTTGAAGGGTGTCCTTTCTAAGAGACTCATGTGGTCTAAATGTCTTCCAGGCATCTCTGCTGGTTTCTATTTTTTCCAGACAGTAGACCTTGTCTCAGCATAATTGCAGCTTAGTTTATTTTAGAAACTTCTTTGTAGCTTAGCTTGTCTCAGAGTGACTCTCAACAGCCATTAATGCCTACTATGACAGGGATATGCATAGTGGTTTTGGTCAGTTTCAGGGATTTCCTTGAGTTATTTTGTTGTTTTCCTCCCTGAAGAAAGATATTCCCTTCAGGGTGAGATGTTTTAGTCTCACAGAAAACTGGTAGATGGAGACTGTTCATTTGTTCCTGGTTACCCAGGCCCGAAATCATCACACAGAAACTGTACTAGTTACAATACTATTTGGCTAATAACTCTAGCATATTCCTAGCTAGCTCTTACTTCTTGAATTACCCCATTTTTATTATCTTATATTTTACCACAAGGCTTGTTGTCTACAGGTAAGTTTCCCAGGCATTTGTTTCGGGATACATAGCATTTCTCTGACTTCGCCTATTCTCTCTATATAACTTTTTCAACCTGGCTATAATCTGTTAAGCCATTGACCAAAAGCAGCTTCTTTATTAACCAATGGCAATAAAACATATTCATAGCATACAGAGGGGAATCCCCACATTACCTCCCCTTTTCTGTGTAATTAAAAAGGAAGGTTGTAACTTTAACATGGCAAGATTACATACAACAAAACAGTTATTCAGCAAGAATTATAGTTACAATATTAAGTTCATTTACATTTGGAAAATTAAGGAAAATACTTATCTATCCTTTCTTTGGAAGTCTAAAGTTTTATATCTAATTTATCTTTTATATAACTATCTTTTTAAACTCCATCAAAGACTTCAGAAGGACACAATATTACCTAAGTTAACAGGAAATGCATTGTAAGATACTTTTAAAACTCTAGAATTGACAGAGACTTCTTGCTGCCTGGACAGTCACCTAAAGTTCTTCTGTAACATTGGGACATCCATATTTAGCCTACATTCCCTTAGTATCTAACAGACTTTTCCATGAAGCAGGAAATTTAAAAGATTGTTTTGCCGTTATTTTGAAAGTTTGTCAGTCACTTTCTTCTGTATCCTGTAGAATATCTGGCAGACTCAACCCTGAAAGACAATCTAACCTTTAGCCAAGTTCAGCACTAAATTTTCTTTGGGTGTGCATGTCCATTTCACACAGCATAACATCAAGCAGTCCAGGCAAGAATAGTTTCTTGTCCAAATGAATAGCAAACCCCAGAAAGAGTCTCTTCAATGCCCACCTTCCTCTTGAAATAGATTGGTGCTGCTAGGAGCAGATGAGTCTCATTTTCATGAAAAATTCTAATTCTTAAAACATTTTATATGCCATATTCTGTTAGTCTTTGAAAGGTCTGAAGAATAACTATCCATCTGAAATATATCTCTGTACATCTAGAAAATCTAACATGATTACAAGTTTGACTATTATAGATAACTATTAATCTGTACTTTTAATTATACATTATATTTTTAATGAGCTGTACAAACACAATACCTTAATATATTTTACCATGAGGCTCATGGTTTACCAGTAAGGTCCTTAGGTGTTTGTATCCTTCAGCAGATACATGACATCTTTCTGACTCTGCTTACTCTTTTTCAGTCAAGTTATATTCTCTTAAGCCATTGGCAGAAAGAAGCTTCTTTATTAATCAATGGCAATAAAACATGTTCATAGCAAAGAGAGGGGAATCCCACATCAGAAACTTTTACACAGCAAATGTTAAAATTATTTCTAAGGCCATTTGAATGAGAATTTGTATATTAATAACAGTGAATGGTGTTATAGAACATTTGTGGCTTTAATAATACAGGAAGTGACTGTTTCTTCTAAAAGAACATCATGCTAAACCGGGCGGTGGTGGCGCACGCCTTTAATCCCAGCACTCGGGAGGCAGAGGCAGGCAGATCTCTGTGAGTTCGAGACCAGCCTGGTCTACAAGAGCTAGGTCCAGGACAGGCTCTAGAAACTACAGGAAATCCCTGTCTCGAAAAATCAAAAAAAAAAAAAAAAAAAAAAAAAAAGAACATCATGCTATGAAGAGAATCTACTGTTAACTGTGTGGTTTATACTAAAATTAAATCAAAACAAGTTGTTGATAAGTGTCAATATATTGTGAAAAAAATTATAAGCAAATTAGGTTTGGGGGCTTTTTTGCTTTGTTTGGTTTAGTTTTTGTAATAAAGAAAAACATGAAGTTGGATGGGTAGGGAGATAAGGGAATGATCAGAGAGGAGTTGGAAAGAGAAAAGAATGTGATCAAAATATCATATATGAAATACTCTGTGTGTGTGTGTATGTTTGTGTGTGTGTGTGTGTGTGTGTGTGTGTGTGTGTGTGTGTGTATTTTAAAGAAAGGCCATGACCACACAAGTTTGTTAACCTGAATTTTCTAATTCATCTACAAGAAGAGTTTTAGAACTTCAAGATTATTGTTCAATACCACAAACTGTGTTTCTTAGAATAATTTGTGACTTCTGGAGAAACAGAAATTTACAAAATGAATGGCATGCACTGATCCTTACATAATAGTGACAGGGATGTAAAAGAGAATCTCATGATAAATTAAATGCAGCCAAAGAAATATTCCAATTAAATCTCCTACTTCTGTGGCAGTCTGTGACATCAATAATCAAAATACACAGAGCTTAGGCCTTGACTAAATTAACTGTCACTGGCACATACGCCAAGATGCCCAAAAACATTAACAAAGGAAGTGAAGCAGACTGTATCTTCTGAGTAGTAATAATTGTTATTAAAAGCAGAAGAGGATGTTGTGCTGTCAATAAAAGCATTTTAAAGTGTCCTTCACCCTTTATATCATTCATTAAAGCAACTATTACAATGTTTGAGACTTTAAATGTTTATTACTAAACAATTTAGATATAATTAAGGACATTAAAGTTATTAAGAGATTGGTTTATATCATCAAAATGTTTAAGAGCAGCAAAGGAAATGGCAGAGTAGAAAAAAAAAGCTATGCAAGCCATGAATGCCAGAACCTACATAGAGCTGTGTACATTAGCATGATGTTCACACTATTCCTGTGGGGAGAGGGAAGGGAGCAGAGATAAGAAAACCCCTAGAAGCTTTAGGGCCAGTCATGCTCCTAGGTAGGTGGCAGGCAGGTAGGAGCACGGGTCCTCTTATACAAAGAGAGATAAGACAGATGCACATTTGAGGTTGTCTTCTAAATTCCTCATGAAAAAATATCAGGTAAAAAATCTGAGCCTATGTCGTAGTTTGAATGTAACTGGCACCCATAACTTCAAAACAGCCTGTCATGTGCTTACTCGTGTTCTTGCTTATAAAGATTTGTAATGAGAAACTGAGCAAGAAAAAGTAAAATAATGTACAATTTGAAGAGTAAAAGTGTCCCAGGAAGTGGAATAAAACTGAGCTCTGTCTTCAAGGAGATAAACAGATTAAGAAATGGAATAAAGGGAGTAGTGCCCTCAGGGCAAGATCCTACCCAGCTAAATTTCCAACTTGTGAAAGGAATTAAAGAAAAATGTAGGACACATCGTGGAACATACCTTTGATCCCAGCACTGGGAAGGCCGAAGCTGGCCAGTCTCTGAGTTTGAGGCCAGCATGACCTATAGAAAAAGTTCCAGGACAGCCACGTTTAGGCAGTGAAGGAGTCATTGAAAACAGAAAACTGATGATGATTTTAATTGAACAAGACAGCCATGTTCCAGCTGCAACAAGCATCAGAACTTGGCAGCTTTAGCCACATGGTTCTGGCTTTAGAGTCAAGAAGCTACTAAGGAAGGGAACTGAGGTCAGGCATGTGCCGGGTTTCTAGAAAGGCCATTATGTGAAGCTGTGTAGGTAAAGACTGGATTGCCTTGGATACCCCAAAGTGTTGGAGATTCCAGATTTGGGGGATATCTGCCAAAGAAAGCTGCTAACGGAAATGGAACCAGCCCTAGTGAAAAAAGTATTTTGCAGTCAAAACTGAAAAGAGTCGGAGACCTAAAGAGGGACTTGGTATCAGACATGGAGATACACAATTTGGAGTTTGCCCAGCTGATTTTCAGTCTTGCTTTGGTCCTCACTATGTTCCCTTTCCTGTGTTTTGGAATGGTAATGTGTATCCTGTTCCATTATATGTTGAAAGTATGTGATCTGTTTTCTTTTTATTATTTTGATTTGTAGGGGGTTACAGTTAAGAGAATGCCCCAATCTCGGAAGATACTTTAAACTTTGGACTTTTTAAAGCATTGTTAAAACTCTAACAGACTATGATAACTTTTAAAGTTGGACTAAATACATTTCACATTATAATATTGTTACAAGCTTTGGGGGAGTGGAATGTGGTGATTTGAATATAATTGGCACCATAAGCAAATGGGCAGAGGCACTATTAGGAGCTGTGGCTTGGTTGGAGTAGGCATGGCCTTGCCAGGGTATAGGGCTTTCAGCTCCTTCTCTAGTACATACCTACTTGCATGCCTCCATGAACTGTAAACCACCCAATTAATGTTTTCCTTTATAAGAGTTGCCATGGTCATGGTGTCTCTTCACATCCATAGAAACCCTAACTACAACCACCCACTTGCAGGTTTGAAAACTTAGCAAAACTCACCAAATCCCTGAGCATGAAAACTCTCTAATCCCTGAGGGGGGAAAAATTCCTTGGGTTTGGTTTGAAATCTCACCAATCCCCATCCTGGGAATCTTTACCCTGGCCCACCATATATATATATATATATATATATATATATATATATATATATATATATATATATATATATATATATGCCTGTCTCCAGAACAGTTCCCTGCTGCTCTCACTTGAGCGGGTGCAGCCACCCTCTTGAGTCTCTCCCAAAAAATCTCTTATGTGAGGTTGGTTACATGGTATAAGTTTGTGGTATTCCTTGGCTCCCAACTGCCAGAATACTGTTCTCTTCAGAACTATAACACTGAAGAAACCTTCGCCCTACACTGGGGAAACTTTTCCCCCTCAAAGTTGTAATATATACACAGACTCTGCCACATATGTGCCAACACACACACCACACACGCACAGACACACACAGAGAGGAGAGAGAAAGAGAGAGAGAGAGAGAGAGAGAGAGAGAGAGAGAGAGAGAGAGAGAGAGAGAGAGAGGGAGGGAGGGAGGGAGGGAGGGAGGGGGAGATAGATAGATGATAGATAGATAGATAGATAGATAGATAGATAGATAGATAGATAGATAGATAGATAGATGATAGATAGATAGATAGATAGATGATAGAGATAGATAGATCGATAGATAGATAGATAGATAGATAGATAGATAGATAGATAGATAGATAGATAGATAGATAGAGAGTCTTTTTCTGTATGTCTGTCTGTCTGTCTCTGTGTAGGAAACTCTGTAAAGCCTAAGGAAGGTGAATTCACTTCCCTTGCACTTTTCCCCACTTACAATGTAAAAACAAGGCCAAACTGAGTAATTTCTAATGAAACACCAACTCAGTGGAAAAAAATCCTGGTTTCAAGATGTTCAAAATCTCCTATGGGATTTTGCATTAACAACTATTTTATGGTACTGTAATAAAATAACAAGGAAAAGCACACTGTCATAAAATAAATTGAAGTGTGTATTAAAGGCCAGATCTCAAAAATGAAAATCTGATCACTCATTTTACAAGCCCCTACCATTGGTCAAATGGTAAGCATGGTGATCTTGATCTTGGATTGACATAAAGATGAATAAAATGTTGTCACTGATGCTGAGATCCCAATTACACTCCAGACAAAACTTTGTAAATGAGAGTACCAGCTGTCGTTATGTAATCACGACAGGAAGCTCCTATTATTGTTTCTTATTTTTCAGTGAAATTATTCATTTTCGTAAGTATAATTACAGTCTTAGGTAAAAAGGGAAGGAAATCAAGTAATACATCCTAATGACCCCAACTGAGTACATTAGAAGATGTTCTTTTAGCTCTATAATGGCTGTAGTTTTCCTGGTCAGACTGACCTTGGTTGCCAGGACGACAAAATGTCAATCATAAATGTTAATGTGCCTAATTTACTATAGTTCTCTATGATAGGCATGCTCTAAGAGAAATATTCCTCATAAAATATGCATGGTCATGTGACTTCATGTAAATAGTCCTATTGTCACATGATAAAATCATTTCTATTATGGATACCGAGCCTAAAGCCAAATTCAGCCAGCAAGAGGACCTATGGATATGATGGAAAATTAGACTAGATTAACAATATTTTAACAAGATTTCTTAAAGAAAAACCTCACTTGAATGATTTGTTCATTCATCAATTCGATGGTTACAATGTCTACTCTGCACTGTTCGATGCTGTAGACCATGGGATTGAAAAGTTGGAAAGCCGAACCTTCTAGCGTTCAAGAATGTCCATTCTAGAGACTGAAATATAACATTGTTAAGCAATATGTAATATTTTTTATAAATAATACAGCAAGCTTTTAGGAGTTAGAGTGATTCTAACTTAAATTGAGGATTTTTCTGCAAGATAATAGTGGTTTGACCCCTAAGACATACTTGAGAGATATTGGTAAAGCTTAAAATCAGAGATATTTAGAAAACTCAAATGCTAAAACTTGGTCTTCCCAGGCATAGCATAACTTGTATGTTTGGGTTGAACTGACAACATTTGACACTAAAGGCATAAGATATGTCAACAACATGGATACTTATCAAAGAAGAGAGCTGGTAAGGAATTATAAAACAGGTAATAAAAACTTGTCATAATTTTATAGGAATGAAGATTGAAAAGAGCTATTTATAAAATAGACACCTGTAGCTAGACTACATTCACATGGAATGATGAGTGGTATTTTCAAGGAAAAAAAATGAGAGAATATGTATTTCTTTATAACCATTCAAAAAATATTTTGAAAAGACAGTGGGGAAGATGAAACAAGAGGATCATAAGTTCCAGGCTATCCTGTTCTATATAGGAAGAAAATGTCTAGTGTGTGTGTGTGTGTGTGTGTGTGTGTGTGTGTGTGTGTGTGTGAAATATAAGAAACATGAGTCTGCAGGAAAATGAGCAGTATTAACTGGAAAGGACTATGCAGACTGAGTGTTATCAAAAGGGCAGGGCAACAGAGTCAAGGAGAAAAGATATCAGAGGCATACTCCCAAATCAGAAGCATCGTGAAGAGGTGAGTCACGGATGGGAGTAACAGAAAAAAAATGTCTGAAAAACTCACAATAAGATGATGAATCTTGGTAGAAAAGAAACCATACAGCCAAATGTGGATTAAAATTCTTAAGAGGAAAAATTTAGAGGAATTTGTAATGTATGTATATTCATAAATGACATGATATAATAATTAAAAGAGGGCAAACCATAAACCATTTGAAATAATCAGCCACTGGCAGACTTGCATACGCGCACACACACACACACACACACACACACACACGTATGCGCAAGCACATTTACATATGTAACATAAAATTCAAGATACACATTATGTAGCACAAACCATCTCAGGTGTATATTTTTTCTTCTTGGTTTAGAAGGATTCATTCATCCATCCACTCACTGTTTCAAAGCCGCTTTTTGAGCATCATATATTTTACAACTAAAATTCTAATTAGGATATTCTATTGAACATGAACATTAGAAATAGTATCACATCAGGTCTCAAGACAATTAGGCTAAAATGAGTCTTTCTCATTAAAACGATTTTGAATAGCTTCCTCTTCTGATCCCTCCTTATTCATTTCTACCTGATTAAGTTAGTAGTAAGAAAGAGTTGCCAGGTGTGTGCACTGATGAGCTCTAGTTAAGAAAATTTTTGCTAGGTCCTTAAGTGTAGACACTTATCCTGTGGAGACCTGGTCAGAATGAACGTGTGAATGTGTATTGCTACTCAGTATAGAAACGCTACACTCATTTTCCCATATTTTACTGTGTTGTAGTATAGGAGCACTTTAAAGTGTCTCAATATTGTATAAATACAAATGATTTCCCCCAGTCCAGATCGCTGCCTTCCTCTGACTAAAAACCTTTATTCTGATATCATTATTTCCTGAGTGGTTTATTGTTTAAATCTATTCTAAAATTTTTCTATGTGGATGTTCACAGCCCATAGATGAGAATAGATGGTAACAAGTCTTTTCTCAACCCTAACTTTTTAGTTAAACTTTGGGTTAAAATTTTTTAGTTAACATTTATGTCACATGATATGAAGTATTAAAAGCAAAAGTCAAGCAGGGCGATGGTGGTGCACGCCTTTAATCCCAGCACTCGGGAGGCAGAGGCAGGCGGATCTCTGTGAGTTCGAGACCAGCCTGGTCTACAGAGCTAGTTCCAGGACAGGCTCCAAAACCACAGAAAAACCCTGTCTCGAAAAACCAAAATAATAATAATAATAATAATAATAATAATAATAATAATAATAATAATAGCAAAAGTAAGTATGGAGGGCTCTTAACTGAGGGTAATAAATAATCGTATGGCCAAATCACACCGCTACAACATGTTATGAAAGTAAGCAAAGCAAAATTAAATCTCCAATGAGTAGGTATTTTATATGATCTGTATTCAAATGGATGCTGAATTAAAAAATTATGCCATTATGAAGAGTAGTGGTGGCACACTCTTTTAATCTAAGCACTTTGAGGCAGAGGCTGGTGCATCTATGTGTTCAAGGCCAACTTAGTCAATAGAGTGAATTCCAAGATAGCCAGGGATACACACAGAAATCCTGTTTCAAATAAGAAGGAAAAACCTGAAAATGAACAAAATAACAGAAAATATGGAATTGGTCAATTTGGTTGTTTCTGTCAACTCAGATTTGGCAAAAGTACCTAAATGACTCATTATTTTGATAAAGTTTATATTTTAAGTCATCATAACTAGAATATTTTTAAAAGTTTAAAACTCATATTTATGATGAAATCACCATATAACATTCATAATTGATACTATAATCATTGCAAAACATCCAGACACTTAAGTTTTTGCTGGAAGAGGGCAGGGATGGGTAAAGAGGTATAATCTATTAGAACAGATGTCAAATGTTTGCCCTGAAGCATACCTGAGGTACACAGCTTTGAGTATGATGTAACAAAAGATCATTTCTTATTTCTTCTATTTTCTTCCACTTGGCTCTACTTCACTGAAAAACTTGAAAGAAAAAAACTGAGGAAACATTTCTTTAGGAAACATCGAAATAATCCAGCACCTGTCTCTGTAGCTCTATCAAACTCACAATATAGGCCTTTGTGTTGTAAAGGAAATTTCACATGTTAAAAGAGTCTCCTGCTAATTAAATCACCACATGCGCTGCAGTGTGGAACAAAGATAGTGAACCAGAAAGAAGAGATGAATTTCCTGGGGTAATTCCCTCTTCACAGAGCTGCTTCCACCAGGGTGTTAGCAAATACATCACCCTTTTGTTAACTGCGGATAAATCCTTGGTTCTCTTCCTGGCTTGTCTTCCTGCCCTTTTCTTCTTCTGGAGGGCTGGGTTTGTTTTTCCTGACAGCGCTGGGGATATCTAAGAGACCACAGTGGTGCCAGCCCACACTGTGAACAGTAAGTGAAGAAGAAACAATCTGGCTGTTTTAACACTTTGCAAATAGTAACTTGTTTCTGCTGCTTGATTTCTTGCCCCTGGACATCCCGTGGTATGATCATCAATACAGCAAGAGAAAAACGGGCCTCCTCTTCATCTTCCCCTTGTGCAAATTTAACTCAGACAGATATTTTCAATTAAAAAAAAAAGTCCTTTTAAAAAAAAACTGTTAGGATTTTCTTTCACACAGTGAGAAATCCATTATCGCCCTCAAAATTTCCCACCAAATCTTGATAAATTCCCCCCATAGGGTGGATGCAGACTGTAACAGCAACTGCAAAGACTTGGCCCCCTAGCCTCATCCCTTCTTCCATCCGCCCCATCTTATGTTCTAGTGGAACCAAATTAAAAGTCAAGTCAAATAATGTACATTGTGGATTTCAGGACCCAACATCATCTTCTATGGCTTGGGTATAATGAACATATTTATTTGAAAAATACTGAAACATACCTTCCTTTATTACACATGCCTAGTAAGTGTTCAGTCAAGTTGCCTCTAGAGTCGACACTACAGCATTTTCAAACAGCCAGTAGTTCTTTTCTAAATATTTTAGTTAGGAATCTCAATATATGATGTGCACATCAGTCACCTATGATCTTATTTGAATAGAGATTATTATCCAAAGCCTAAAAACATGCAATCTAGGTCGATCTTAGTTTGGGTTTTATTGCTGTAAAGAGATAGCGTGACCATGGCAACTCTTATGAAGGAAAACATTTAATTGGGGCTGGCTTACAGGTTCAGAGGTGTAGTTTATTATGATCATGGAGGGAAGCCTGGTGGTTCACAGGCAGACACGGTACTAGAGAAGTAGCTGAGAGTTCTAGATCCAGATCATAAGACAGTAGGAAGAGAAAGAGAGAGACCGGGTTTGGCTTGACCTTCTGAAACATCAAAGCCAACGCCCAGGTATGTACTTCCTCTGACAAGTCCACCCCTACTCCAACAAAAACATAGTTCTTAATAGTACCATTCCTTATGAGTCTGTGGGGACCATTTTCATTCAAAGCACCGCAGCATCTTCAGCCTATATCATGCCAGAAGGCTGAGAACAAGCACTTCTGGGAAACACTCGTAACTGCTTTGCTGTGAAACACACGATAAAAAGGTTAGTTACTCTGTGACTCTGAACGCTTTCTCTGCCCTGGGTTTCTCTTCCATGCACAGCACAAAGCAGTCCCTAGACAGTCACTTCATAAAGACCCAGGAAGAGAGGTGTAAGCTACTTCACCAAACATAAGCACTTGTCTCATTGTACGCTATTTTCTGAGGCATGATACAAAGTCAAAGCTATTGAATTTTGTAATAAGCACAGTTCTTACCCTGGGATAATAGGTAAGTTCTAAGAAAGAATCTTAATAGGAATGACTTGAAAGACTTCCCAAATGTTATAAAATCTGCTGTACTTGAATCATGTGGTCTTTTTTTTTTTGTATCTTGTATGTGAACAAAAATTTGTTTTGCCGACTCAACTAATAAAACAGATGCATACATATGCATTTACAAATATACATGATTTATAAAAAAATCTGTAAAAAGTTTAGAACCCCCAAAACTTGACATAAAAGCAGTTCAGGAATTTAAAGTGACTAAAATATACCATTTTAAGTTGTACCTCCTTGAATATTCCATGGCTTCCACCATTCAAATCCTGTCAACCATTCCTTGGGTCCTCTGTGGTTTTATCTGCTTGATCTAAAATCTGTGCCTACTTTGTCCATTTTTATAAATAAAGGTTTGTAGTAACCATACTACAAAATGGGAGTTGGAACCCTCTCTGAAACTGTAAATAAAACAAAAATCATTTCATAACATTCTATTGCTGATGATATCACACATTTTTTGATACAGGACACCGAGAAATCAAACTAGATCTGCACTGGTAGTCACTTTTCTCCTGGCTAGCATTCACAGTGCTTGAAAATCAAGGGTCCCAACATTTCTAGACACTGTAGGCTACAAAACCTACCTGACAAGAAAGATGTGCCCTATAGAGCAATAGTTGCACGACTCTTTTCGAGTGACTAATCACTATATTTAGATTTGAAACACATTCCCTGGGGGTGGGGGGAACACACCAGTTACGGTAGACCCTGTCAAAATTCAGCAGCTAGAGAGCTCCCAGGCTGCAGAGGAAAATTTACTAGTCATGTTTTGCTTAAACAGGAATCTAGTGAAAATGCCTACAAATCATTTTCAGTGAAACCTATAAAATAGTAAATCTTTCAGCCTGGGTCAGAGCAGCCTCTTCTTGCGGGGTGATGCTTAGCAGAAAGTGTCATAATTTGCAAAAGTGCTGAGAATAAGTGATTCTTGTCCTTTCCATCTCAAACAGAACACCTATTGCTACCCAATAAAAGACCAAGGGGACATCACAGAAACAAGGGGCAGAAAGAGTTTAAGAGCCAGAAGACAGAAAGGAGAACTATAAAATATTGTTTTATAGAGATGGCACAGCCATGTTAGTCATGAACACACAACCAGTGTAGCTGTATGGACAACACACACACTTACACATGCAATCACACACTCCACATAGCAGGGGCACTTTGGGAACAGGAATTGTTGTGGGAACTTATATCCCGAAATAACAACAGACAAATTGTATCCATTTAAACACTGTCTGGCCTGTTATTTCTAGCTTCTTATTGGCCAGCTCTCACATCCTAATCTAACCTATTTCTAATAATCTGTATGTCACCATGAGGTTGTGGCTTACCAACATGAGTCTAACCAGCGTTTGTCTCAGGAAGGAGAATTATGGCATCTGCCACACTTCCCTTCTTCCCAACATTCTGTTCTGTCTACTCTGCCCACTTAAGGGCTGCCCTATCAAAAGGCTAAGGCAGTCTCTTTATTCAACCAATGAAAACAACACACAATAGAAGGAACTCCTACACCAAGGAAGGGAGTTAGAAGGACTGGGAAGAGAGAAAGAAAGGGCAATGAGAGATGCATATAATCATAGCACATTGTATTCATGTGTATAATTAAAAAATACTTTTTAAAAGAAGATAATCATTTTGGCAAACAGAAAAACATGCAAGTGTTCATGAAAGAGGATCTTTGTTATCACAAATATTAATAAATACTCCCTGGGGAAAGTTGAATTGTAAGTGTTTTCTATGAAGTATAGTGTTAAGTATTTTTTCTTAGCTAACAACCCTCAATTCTGATGCAATAATTCCAATCAGACCAAATCAGATCAAATTAGAAAATGTCAAGGTTTAATGGTTGCCAACAGTCACAGGTGGCCCAGCAGGAAAACACAGAGAGAGGGGAAAGAAGAACTAGAACAACTACGAAAAACCAGGAGACCACGTGTTTATTCTCTGGTGCAGTTTAAAAAGCTTGTGGGTGTGATCTTGACCTTCCCTGGGGAGGGGCCACCTTTTGGTGGGCTGTCATGACCCTCCCTGGGAAGGGGTTACTGTTTGGCGGGTTTCTTTGAGGTGGAGTCTGGACTCTGACCACTCCCAGGGGATGGAATTTGGAATGGAGTTTTCTGCCCAACATTTTAAGATGTATGCCAGAGGGCTGGGGTGAAGCCCCCAACTAAGCATTTTAGATTCTTTGTATAAAGGGGTGTTAGGGAGTTGAGGTGATGCTTTTAACCAAATATTCCAGACTCTCTTTGGTTAAAAGGGTGCTGGCTCAAGTCTGGCTACTTTCTGCAGGTGTGGGCAACATGGGAGCGGGAGTTGGGAGAGCTGGGAGTTGGTCTTACACTCAGAGAGAGGTGTGGCTGGAGTGGCCTCTAATTTACTGTCATCCTAAAGCCCTCAGACAGCTGTTTCTTGAGGGAAATGAGAAGGCAGGTGGCTAGGAGAAAAAACTATATTGTTATTATTGGCCTTATGAATGGGGCTAGCCATGGGAAGGGTCATTAACTGCCAGAAAGAATGGGGCAGAGAAGAGCCCTGGTTGCACAGGTGAGGCTTGGGTGAATAAGTGAGACACGAAAGCAGATATGCCCTTTTAAAACCAGATTTTAGTTGGTAGGTGTCCTTGAGCCAGGAGAGTTGGTACCAATGGTGAAGTCCCAGGAGCTGGTGCAGGTGTTGGCATTGCTTTGTAAGTTGGTCTTGGCCTAGACAGCAGAAGAGACCTATAAAATATGATTAAAAATGGGTAGGGTTAAACTAGGCTCTGGAGACTGTTAGCTTTTACCAGACCAGATTTCTTGATAAAGGAGCAGACCTTTTTCAGGAACCTGCAAGTATCTGTAAGAACAAGAACATTTTAGAACTTTGGATCGTTTAAGATACACCTGAAACCTGTTAATCCTGGACTATGACGGCTGTGAAAGAGGCACCCCTGTCTGTATTTTTAGCAGGAAACTTAACAAATGAAGTAATGAGCTACCAGTACCTTAAGTCATCAAATGCTATTAGGCAGATCTGGGAAGGATAAATGAGACAGGTTTTTTTTTTTTTTTTTTTTTTTTTTTTTTTTTTTTTTTTTTTTTTTTTTTTTTTTGTGCTATGCAGGCAATCCCAAGTCTCTCCTTAGTCTTTGGAGAACATCAGCCTAGAAGCAGTGCTTGCCATTAGCTGCTGAGTACAAGAGGTGTAAAGATTTTTCTGCGGGAGGAAGATTTAGTCTACCTGTCGCAGCAGGATGAAATGATCCATCCCCCGGGTATAGCATCCAGGAAGCTGGAGAGGTGCAAAGCTGCTTTTTGCTGTGTGGGTGGCTTTGCTATACACAAAGGCATCTAAAGGCAGAAGGTCTTCTGTAACCATGCATCTTCTTGGAGGAGCTACCGGATGCTGCAGACACTGGCATGTCTCTGGGTTAGAAGCTCTTTTGTTAAAGGCCATACTCTCAGATCCGTAAAGGCACTTAAGAATTAGGTACCATTACCTGTTAGTTATATTTAAACTGGACATATAAGTTAAATGTAGACATGTATTTTACCCAATTAGTTACAGTTTGCCAATGCTAGTAAATGTAAGAAGACTAAAAGGAATATTTTAATAAGTCAAAGAATGCTAGCACACGTAGGTACTCTTACCCAAGATGGCAATGAGGTCAAAATAGAGGGTACCCACCTGTCTGTATTTTCTCAGAGTTGTTGTAATCTGGAGTTATAAACCACCCAGCTTGTGATGTTGGGCGCCTGACACAGACCATGGCTTCCAGAGATGCTTCGACAAACATAAATGTAAACGGGATCTGGGCCCTACAGGCATGTACTTGAAAAAGAGGAAATTGCCAAGACAAAGCCAATCTTAGCCTGGAAGAGAGCAATGGGCAAGAAGGGCATTTTCCAACACATAGCACAAGGCCAGTGAGAAAATATAGCCCCTCTCCCCTTGGAACCTCCAAATGTTAAGTGTTTTTCCTTAGCCAACAAACCTCTCCTCCAACGCAATAATCCCAATCAGCCCAAATCAGACTAAATTAGAAAATGTCCAGCTTTAATAAATGTCAAAACTCCTGGATGCCCACCCTCACCAACCCCGGAAAACACAAAGAGGGAAAAAGGAGAACAAGAACAACCACGGAAAACCAGGAGACCATGTGTTCCTTCTCTGGGGGCAGTTTAAAAAGGCTGTGGAAGTGGTCTTGACCTTTTCTGGGTGGAGGTCATCTTTTGGTGGGCTTTCTTGACCCTCCCTGAGGAGGGGTCATCATTTAGCAGGCATTCTTGGAGGTAGAGTCTGGATGCGACCACTCCCAGAGGAGGAGGCTTGGAATGGAGTTTTCCACCAATCATTTTTAAGATGTATTCCAGGGGGCTGGGTGAAGCCCCCAACTAAACATTTCAGACTCTTTGTATAAAAGGGTGTTGGGGAGCTGAGGTGATGCTTTGAACCAAACATATAGTCTGTCTTATCTGTGCATCTGTCTTTACTGCCGAGGAGAGAGATGTGTGAGACATGAGAATATGATATGTCAGATATGCTGGGTGATGGTGCCACACGCCTTTAATCCCAGCACTTGGAAGGCCAAGGCAGGCAGATCTGTGAGTTCAAGGCCATCCTGGCCTTTGGAGTGAGTCTAGGACAGTCAGGAGTACACAGAGAAATTCAATCTTAAAAGAAAAAGAAAAAGAAAGAGAAAGAGAAAAAGAAAAAGAAAAAGAAAAAATAATAACCTGGTAGTATCTGAAAAGTTATAATTATATAAGCTGAAGGTTACAGCGCCAGATGTATAAACTGAGAACATGACCAGTCCAAAGTATGGTTGAGGGAAGGTTTTTTGTTTGTTTGTTTAATATTAGGTAAGAGGGGGAGTACAGCCAGAGGCACCTGAAAG
The DNA here is from genome assembly GCF_903992535.2 of Arvicola amphibius. NCBI lineage: Eukaryota > Metazoa > Chordata > Mammalia > Rodentia > Cricetidae > Arvicola > Arvicola amphibius. The sequence goes on from NC_052063.2 coordinate 18,903,186, forward strand.
AGTCTAAAGCTGGGGGAGGAAGTAATACACTGAATGTGGGCAGTAGACTCTGCTGGGTCTTGAGTGAAGAGAAATGGGTTGGGAAGAGCCAGGGAGGAAACAGAGAGCACAGGCAGACACACACACACACACACACACACACACACACACACACACACACACACACACACACACACACACAGAGAGAGAGAGAGAGAGAGAGAGAGAGAGAGAGAGAGAGAGAGAGAGAGAGGAGAAGGGTCAAGAGAGGAAGGCAAAGGAGAATGTACCAAGAAAGCACATTGCAGAAATAGTGAGGTTATATGAAAATGAGAAGTGGGAAAAGGGAAACCCATGAGCTGGAGAAGTTTAGGGTGGGGGTGGGGTGGGGTGAGAAGAGCTGGGAAGAGTTCCTTGTAGTTGTGATACTGAGCCTGGAGACCAGCATCTCTTTCGCATGCTAACAAGCTCCACAGCAGCCATTTGTCCTGAACCTGACAATAGTCATCACCCTCTATAAATGAACTAGCTAGGGTATTTTTACATGCCATAAATTTGAGACTGGAATAGGTAAGCTTAAATTAAATATACTCACAAAGTCATCTTTTTCTTAGCAGTAATAGGATGAGGATTAAAATATTTACAGGTGGTAATACGGAAAGTAATATTTTATGAGAAATGTCAGTTTGCTGATCTGAAGAGGTGAAAGATAGTATTTGAGAAAAAGCTTGGAAAATCTGGAAACCTAGGGGCTATGATAGTAATTCTGTTCTACAGGGAGCATTGCTAGAAACGACTTTAGGAAAAGAAAAGACTGTCCAAGGAATTTTTCTAAATAGAAAATACTTTTAAAATATATAACAAAAACAGAAGAAAATTGATTCAGGACCCTGAATTGATCTTCATATAGCTAAAATGCAAAATGGTATTCATTCAGATCCTCCCTCCTAAACTATGTGAGTGTTTTGAAAACTATAATAATTTCATTCTATTTATTATATGACAAAAACAGAGACATGCAATTATAATCTTCTTTGTTCTATAACTGCTTATGGGGCCATAGCCAGTACCCATAAGTACTTTCTACTATTCATTTCATTTTTTTCTATACCCTCAGCAAGCATCTTAAGTGGTCTTCATTCTTTTCTATGGATGAGTGATCCCCACTTTTATTTCTGAAATGTCTGAGCCATTTCTTATCTTGCAAGGACTGAGTTGTTGCCATTTCTTATTGATTTTGTTTTAGTTAGGATTTTTATTGCTATGACAAACACCCTGACCAAAAACAATGTGAGGAACAGGGCTTATTCCATCTTGCAACTTTCAGGACAGACATCTCCACTGAGGAAAGTCAGGGCAAGATCCTAGAGGGAGGAACCTGGAAATGAGAAGTGATCCAGAGACTATGGGGGCAAATTTCTTACTGGCTTGTACCTCAAGCCTTCCTCAGCCTTCTTTCTTATACAACTCGGGACTACCTGCCCAGGGTTGGTACCACTTACAGTGGTGGATCTTCCCATATTAATAATAATTATTATTAAAAAGGAAACCACCAGACTTGCCTATAGGCCAATCTAATAGATGTATTTTCTCAGTTGAATGTGCTTCTTCCCAGCCGGGCGGTGGTGACGCACGCCTTTAATCCCAGCACTTGGGAGGCAGAGGCAGGCGGATCTCTGTGAGTTTGAGGCCAGCCTGGTCTACAAGAACTAGTTCCAGGACAGCTAGGAATGTTACACAGGGAAACCCTGTCTCAAACTGCCCTCCAGCCCCCAAAAAAAGAAAAATGAAAGTGCTTCTTCCCAAATGACTCTAGCTCATGACATAAATCAAACCGACAAAGACCTTAATCACGGGACATGGAACGCCAAGAGATACCTTAACATATCTTCTGCTCTTCTTCACTTTCATTAATCTTGGACTATTCTTTATACCAAAATATATATTTAACAGTTGCAACAGGATGGATCTGGTGTTTCCTTCAAGATTTCATACGTTAAACACTTGGATCTCAGTGTAGCGTGATAATAGATTGATAAGAGGAAGAACCTGGTCGGAGGTCCTTACTTGGATGAAAAAGTGCTCTCAAGTGTCATATGGACCCCAGAAGTATGGATTCTTGTTTCAGAGATGTGACATCTGGTAGCCTAACTTCTTCCTGGGATTCTGACTGCTTGCAGCTATGAGGTCCTCACTAGAGAGAGTTGATGGTAGTATCACGTGAACTTTTGAACATGCAGAACTATGAGCACTTCTGATATATAGTCAGCCTGCCTCGTATACCCTGATATAGTCACAACAATAAAAACAGGTGAACACAGCACACCTAAACAATAACTAGCCCCAAGCTTTCATATACATTGAACATAAATGAAACTAGAGGAGATAATGAAACTTTTGATATCATACCAGTTTAAATGAATGTTGGATAAGAGCAGTCCCATCAAAACTGACTCCAAGAAACTCAGTCTGAACATGACAGGGCTATCTTTTCAAAACATGTACAACCACAAATAAGGAGAAACTATCCGACATCCCAAATACTCCAGACTGTTCCATACATTAGAAAAACAAGGAGTTTCCTTTTCAACATTGGAAATCATGGCCTAGGGAGCCCAAGAGAAGCAGGAATCTCACATAGAGATGCGGATTGATTTCCTTTTCACTCAATACAACAGGCTAGTTTTTCTAGACACACCGGTGGTATAGAACACCTTAGACCAGCCCAGAGAATGCAAATGTAAAAACAGAGGGAAAAAATGCACCAAACGAGTTGGCAGAAAAAGAAAGGAAACTCTCAGAGGCCAAACCTGCCAGCAAAATACAAGCCCATAAAGCCCCAAAGCACTAAAACCAACATTCTCCTGAGTTTCATTTTAACGGTCCATGAGCCTGACTTAGTAGAGAGAAAGAAAGAGGAGTGCGGGGAAGAGAGAAGGAAAGAAAGGAAGGCCTGTTTCTTGCAAGTTGCAAAATTAGACCAGATATCCCCAAATAATGTTGGACACTTGAAAGAGTTCCAGTCCATGGATGAAAAAGACAGTTTGACCTGTCCAACACTATTTCCTCTTCCTGAGCACTGGAAGAGGCTATGCTTGTGCCTCTCCTGTGTAGTGTGTTCGGGGCTGTGAGGCGGTACGCTGGCCAGCAGACTGTGGGTGGAAATGCTGTATTCGATTTCCTGTCGTGGCCCTTTGTAGGTAATGGGTTCCAGATAGGACTGGAAAGCTGCAGAACAGCCCACTCCGCCTCAGACTTGGCATAAAGAGATAGGCTTTCTTTCCTAAGCCGCTAACAAGATTTGGGGCTTATTTTTTTTAACTGACTTTAGTCTGTCTTGTTCATTATAATGAATGAACGGAGAAAAGCAAAGGGTCCCGCAAAAAGAAATAACAGAAGCACCTGCCCACACATTGGTGGGGACAGCGTTGATAGATGCGGTGGAAAACAATATAGCCCGTGCAGAAAAATGACAGGGGACCTTCGTAGAGCTAGAGTCCCTCAAGTGCCTCCCAGAATCAAATTCAAATTCTCCCTGAGGGAACAAACATTAAATCTGGGCTCACATGCTCTAAAAGATAAGATTGCAAGGATTATGGCATAATGAATAAAGCCACAAAACAGAAAATAAGCCACTGGAAGCAACGGAGTAATGAAAGCAAGTCTACCATGTGGGATCTGAAGGATCCAAATGTAAGGTTTTCCACAGTGAGAACATGAAATCAGCATATATGTAAGATGGCCTTTATGGCTAGTTGAAGAAAATATTGAATTGAAAATATATTTGAGATTAAACGTATTAAATTTCCCACACAAATTTAGGAACACACACATATAAACTAACCAAAATGATGACAGTCGAATTCCAGAGCTTTATCATGCCCAAGTTTGACTCCCTAGAGAGTACCAATGAAGGGAAAGCCAAGATGTCGTGACCTAGAACCCAGCGTGGGAAGATGTGTAGGCTGCGGGGAGAAAATGAAGGCTCTACAAAAGGAAGATCAATGTAAAATGTAAGGAGGTATTTGCAAATTTCATTTCATCTGGAATTCATAGGACAGTGTAAGCTTAATTGTTAATATATAGATTTAACAGTAGAGAAAATGTAGGCAGAGAACTAGTAAGTTTAAAGGGGAAAACGGCAGCAAAGTTCAGACAAGTGAACAAACTGTTAGAGGAGATAATGAGAGTTTTAAGCTGTTGTTTTTGTGGGGTTTTTGCTTGTTCGGAGTACTAAGGAATGGATGCCAGGGCCTTGCAGGTAGTAGACATCCTTCCACTGAATGACCCCAGACACAAAACACAAAATGGTTCAAACCTAAAAATAACAATTAATAGGCCTTCTAGAAGGAGGGTGACAGAAAACTAAAGGTAGATGACTAGAGAAATTTCCAGAAATGATAAGACTCAGTTGTGAATTGAGAAATTCAAAATATACCCCAAACATAATTATAAATAAATAAAGTAAAAAAATAAGTAAAAAAATAAAACAGCTACATCATCTTGCAATAAGATCATTCCAGGGAAACTGAAGAACACTACATACGAAAGGAAGATAATTAAAAACCCAACCTAAAGGACATGACTTCTACAAAGAACTGACATTTAACTAACCATGTATTTCTTAACAATGGAAGAAGAGAGAGAATTAGATTAAGTCTTCAAAGCCCAGACAGGAAAAACAATTTTCAGTATATACCCACTTAGACCATATTTTAAGAACTGGGATAAATTAAAGACATTTCGTGCAAACATTTACTGAAAGTTCTATGACCAACAAATGTTCATTAAAGGAACTTCTAACGAATGTACTTTGAGAAAATTGATCTAAGAAGAAAAGTTAAAAAGTACTGAGTGTAGAAAATGGTAAACACATGAATAAATCATTGAAATATTGACTGCCAAACAATATGAATATGTTTGGACTTAAAAGCTAATGCAAAAAAGTTCCTGATTTAGAATAAATTTAAGGTAATAGGCATTTCTGCTGCAAAAGTGGACAAGGCCAGATAAATTATATATGCCATATTTTTAAAGGATCAGAAAACTTCAGAGCAGCAAACAAAAAAAAATCCAGAAAGAAGAAAAACCGTTTCATGTGAGGAAGAAAGCTTATCCTTTTTTAGTTCCTGAGGCTTTGCTGCCATTGCCTGCTTGGAGAGACTCAGGCTTGACTAATAGAGAGCAGGGGGCTTGGGACTGGGAAAGATGGGAATCAGGAAAGTTCTGTGAGGCTGCGGGACTGACTGAGAAAAACCGCATCCAGGAAGGGTTGTGATTGCTCTGCTGACGTTCCTACAGGACAGGGGCGGAGCAGCTGCCCCTACAGGAGGCTGGGGTTGGGGCCAAATCTTCCTGGAGGCGATGTGAAATGTCCAGAAATCTTAGGCAAATGCCCGGATGCCAAATATGCCACTAGTCTTATTGTTAAGGAAGCTGTTTTATTTTAAAGTTATAGAACGTAGATTTAAAAAAAAAAAAAAGCCAGTCTGCAATGTTCCAAAGCACTTCCTTTGCTGCAGTCTTCCTAATGACAAGACAGTGCTTCGCTAGTCTCAGAGGCAAATACCTGTAAATGGAGCAGGGAAACTGCCAGCCCTAAAAGGCAAAGAAAAGTAGACTAAGTCTCTAAAGAGGAAACCCAACCCATCTTGTGTTGCGCATGCCTGACCGGATTGAGAGGACCCGCCCGCATCCCCGCTCCCAATTGCCTGCACAGGAAAAGGAAAGTTTCCCCTACTGCTGTATGACTGGGTATCTTACATGAAATGTTTATCATACTTTAGAAATAGCTAAAAATTCACGTTGGAAAATGTGACCGTCCCTTATGAGAAAGGGAGAGATGACTCAGACACTTCAGTTAGAAAGGGGTTATGAAACCCGTGGTCAATATGTTCAAAAAAAACAACAGCAAAATGGGAGACAATAAAGACCAGAGGGCAGAGAATTGGAAAGAGGTTGGGGAATGTTGGAGAATATTAAGGGAAATGAAGAATACAGTGTGTAAAATAAGAAATATACATGAAGCTAAGGAATTGATAGATGAGCTCAAGATCAGACAATACACATGGAAACAAGAATGTCAACTAGAAGTAGGTGTGAAATCATGAAGAAAAAAAGATACAGAAAGATAAACATAGACAAAGAATTGAAAACAAATACCAGCAACTTGTCTTTCTCCTGGTGTTCCACTCAGAAGATCATTTAAAAAATTGTTTTCCCACTTAATTTTTTAAAATATTATGTTTTGATATTGTTTTTAGATTTTATCAAGCCTTTCTAGACCCTCCCACTTCCCTATACACCCTGTTCTTTCTTTCTGTCTCTCAAAAAACAAAATCACAAAATAAAATTCAAAACAAACAAAAAAAACCAAAAAAACCCAGTGAAACCAAAACCCACCCCCAAATAAGCAAAAGCAAACAAACAAACAACAACATGAAAACATAAAATTCCTTTTATGTTGTCCAACTACTTCTGAAAATAGAGCTGGTTCTGGAGAATGACTGATATACCCAGGGATTCTCCTTTTTTAAAAAAAAATCTGATTTTTTTCTCCCCCTTTGCCAGCAGTTATCCATTGCAAATGGGATTCTAGGTCTTCTTTGCTCTCTCAATGCTGGGACGCCATTTGGCATGAACGTGTGCAGGTTGTTTGTACGCTGTTTTAGTCTGTGAGTTCATATGTGTATCAGTCCTGTTGTGTGTAGGAGACACAGTTTCTTCTGTTCATCTACCATCTATGACTCTTACTATCTGCCTCCTCTTCCATGTAGATCCCTGCACCTTGAAGAGTGGACATCAATGAAGGCAGCCCATTTATGGTCAAGTGTTCCAAAGTTTTTCATATTCTACTTATTGTTCAGTTATACATCTCTGTATTAATTTCTGTCCATTGCAAGAAGTTTCTCTGATGATGGTTAAGTAATGCACTATTTATGGGTCTAGAACTATGTCATTAGGGGTCATTTTATTGCTATGTTCCTTTAGGAGAATAGTAATAGTAGATACTCCCCCTAGGCTCGTGACCAATCTAGTCTCAGATTTTCGGCCTGTTTAGCACTGCCAGGTATGGGTTCCATTTCATGGAGCGACTCTTAATTCCAGCCAAAAAAGTACTTGGTTACCCCATAACATTTGTGCAATTATTACTCCAGGGTATCTTGCAGTCACTCTTGGAGGTTGTAGGATTTGTTGCTGGGTGACAGGGATGAATACTTTTATCTTTTGATAGCACATAGAGTGCCTGTCAACTCCATGAACACTGGTCAGTAGAAGTGAAACATACATATGAGAAGAATTTAAACAAAGTCACCATATAAAGGGAGAAAGAACACCCCAACTAGAAATCTTACGTTACAAAATAAAACCTCTAGTACAGGGCACAGGTTACATCTTCTCAAGTCATTGGCCAAAGGTATTCTGTGATCCCCTAAACATCACAGGCTATTTCCTAAGGTATCAGTCACCCTCCACCACCTGACGTTAATGGCCTATTGCTGAGGACAACACTTATGTCATCAAACGATATATTTTGATTGAAAAGGTTTGTATATGAAAATTTTAGAGAGTGTCAGAGGCAACGATGTTAGGGAAAAAATTACAATTGAGATGTAGGAGGAGCTGAGCTGAGCTGTCGTTGAAAGACATCTCCGAGTTCTACAAGATTCTCGCAGGAATTCCAAAACCAAAAAGGCCCTTCAGAGATGTCACAAATGAGGCAGGAGACTTGGACACTTTTAACCTTATATGATCCGTTGGTAATGTAGTTGCCTCTGGGAGGACACATACAACTTGGGCAAAGCAGTTCTCTTTGGCAGAAGGCCCCGCTGTGCAAGGGATTCAGCTGTGAGTCATCAGCAGTCAACATCCCCAACAGCTGGGAATGTTACGAATAAGTGGGGCATGTGGGCGTCTTGCCCCAGCCCCCACTCTTGTTCACACCTGTGTGCTCTGAGCCACCTTTTCAGATGAGTTCACCCGGCTGGGAACGACTCCTCCAGGAGTCTGGTCTATCTCTTTTCCTGTATAAATTTACAAGAACAAAGTTCATGGAAACATTGCAACCCTCGCCACTGCAGCTGCTCTCGGGGCTATAACGCATTCATTGTCTCCCTCTTCTAGGCCCCATTTCAGTCACCCTCGGCTAGCACTTCAGCTCACGCAGGTGGCTGTGGCAGCGGCAGCTGGCTGATCCGTACACTCATTTCTGAACCTCCTTACCATAACTGTCTCAGAACCTGGAAGCATCAAAATTGAGCAAGAAGGAGCTGAGAAGATGGATCAGTAGGTAAGGGCACTCTCTGCTCAAATATAAGGGCCTGAATCCAAGTTTCAAGAACCCACATAAAAGCCAAGCATGGTTAGTCAGCACTGTAGTCATGGTTAGGGGTGGGGGGCTATAGACAGTAGGGTCAATGAGGCTTGTTGGCAGCAAGTTCAACTGCAAGGTCTGTGAAGACACCAAACGTCTCTGTTCTTTGCAGAGTATACATAGGTATGCACACCCACGTACAAACATGGTCAGATCACACACACACACACACACACATACACACACACACACACAAGTGGTTGTCAGTCTCTAGTTATCAAAACTCAAAGTCGTCAAGCTGAAATTACAATATGAAGTTTCATAGGAATCGTACTGTGTTGCCTATTGGAAGCCCTCTTTCTCTGGGAATACACATCTCTAGACTTCAGGTGGTTGATTCAGAAATAAAAATCTCCATATGGATCACAAAGAGTGATGGGAAGTGCAGTTAGCCCTATATCCTTGGATTCTGGTTCCTTGTAATTGAATTGTTAGAGACAGAGTAAGTTTTAATGATTGATAATTAGGGTGTGGATGTAATGTATACTGTATCTTCAGTTTGTACCATGGCTGCTGAGCATGGGTTCCAAGCTGGTCCCTCGGTGGCTACATCTTTAAAATCTCCTTTTATAGCTTTATGAAGCTAGCAATTCGGGTGGTGGGTTGTGCCCCCAGTGGATCCTAAGTTACACGCTAACTCTTATAATTCCTTTGCGTTGAAGGAGATTGTAGACCTGGGTTTATTATATCACATATCCTGTCAGTGAACCAAGCCACTACAAACACTCACAGAGGATAGCTAAAGCTCTCCAGGTAAACATGACAGACACAGATCTGTGTCAATGCCTGTCACTGTGCATCAATACCTCAGGGATGGAAGCAATATGATACACTCAATTTCCAGCTGGGTGGCGGCTGTATTTGGCATCCTTCACAGACAGAAATATACGGAGGAACGGGAGATTTTTGTTTCTAAATCTGGCAGTTTAGACATCAGCCATAGCACTGTGAAGAGAATTCACACAAACTCCACGCCCACTTTCACTGTGATTTCACACGGGAGCGGAGTGAAGAATGACGGGAGGTGGTTGACGTGGATTGTTGAGGGAATCCTGTTTTTCTTACTGCCAGTTCTGCTACTTTACTGCGTGTTCCTTCTCAGCCAAAGCAGCCTTCAATGTGTGTGCTGTGGCAAATAGCTTTAAAGCCTATCACCCTCTTCTGTGAATACAGTGTTAAGCTTTCTCAGTACAGAGACCTAGAAGAACATTTGGGCACAAGAATTCCTAGATTATCCAGTGAGGGCAAGGAGTCAGGGAAGACAGGTGTGAATTCGCTTCAGGTACCAGCCAGTACATCTTCCTTGCATTGCTTCAAAGCTACCTCACTTCTCATTCCATCTGGCACCATCATCTTACACAGCGTTTGTTTGCCTTATTTTCCTGTACTGGTTTGTCTCATTGCCACCACCAGTGCTCACTGGATCTGCTGAGCAATGCATGCTCTGAGCCTGAGAAGACCATTGGCACCACAATAAGATACACGCCATAAAATCTCGGTGGCCAAGCGTGTTGTGAAATGTCTGCGAGTTCCATTGTGAGAATGCCAGGATATCCTTTCCAAAGAAAATGTTTTAGAATTATCCCTACCCACAACTAAAGAGGAGTCACAGTTATTAATAGGTATTTTCAGAGTTTCAAGGCAAAAGTCATACAGGAGCAGTCTGTTCTGAGTCATTAAACAAGTGTCTATAAACCCGAGAACAGTAGCCTGAAAGAAAAGCTCTGCACCAGGTCTGACCACGGTGAAATTTGTTCTGATTGAATGTTATGACCCTGAACATCCAATAATGCTTAAACGGTACAGGGCCATGAGAGCACTGAACAGAAACTTCAGCCATACTAACTAGAAGAGCCACAGAGCAAACCCACAAGCAGCAGAAACCAAACCAGCGCCTTCTGCAGATGACTGTGCTCGCTGAGGAACTGCCCCTGCTTTCTGCTCGGCCTTGGAAATACCGAGTGTCTGACTGCTGAGCATCAAGGAATGCTTGAGATGGGGACGGAACTGTCTTCTAACATCCACAAAGCCATAGTTTGAGCATGCACATCAACTGGAGAGAAAGTAGGAATGGACAGAAGCTAGGAGGTGACAGCTCGTCGTCACAGCATCTGAGAGCGGAATGAACAGCTGTGTGGGGACCACAGCACCTCACCCTGCTGCTGCTTCACCTCCTCCAGGTATGGAAACTTCTTTGTGATCCCTTGACTGTGGAGATTTACCGGAGGCCATGTAAAACAGCTCAGCCAACTAGGAAGTATTCATTTAACAGAATGCTCACCCACAATGAAAATGATTGGCTAAAAGTTACTACGTATAAGTGGATTTATACGTGGTGATGACATAGATTGACATCTGTCGTGATTATGTTTATATCGAAGGGTTTTAACTAAAAGTCACAGGGAAGATACCTAATAGGAAAACAAAATATGGCCTCAATAAAACATAGGCTGTATATTCCTTACACAGGTCAAATGGGGTGAGGAACAGCTGGGGATTCTTTTAAAGATATGTCAGTTTTACACAGTAGAAAAAAAATAACGTCTTGAATTTTGGAGGCAAATGGATGGAGCTAGAAAACATCATTTTGAGTGAGGTAACCCAGACACAGAAAGACAATTATCACATGTACTCACTCATAAGTGGTTTTTAAACATAAAGCAAAGAAAACCAGCCCACAAATGACAACCCCAGGGAACCTAGACAACAATGAGAACCCTACGAGAGACATACATAGATCTAATCTACATGGGAAATAGAAAAAGACAAGATCTCTTGAGTAAATTGGGAGCATGGGAACCTTGGAGAGGGTTGAAGGGGAGGGGAGAGGCAGGGAGGAGAGCCAAGAAAAATGTAGAGCTCAATAAAAATCAAAAAAGAAAAAAGAAAAAAAAGAAAAATACTAGAAATACTAGTAAACTTGGGATGGGAATATCAGTTTTCATCACATATTTATTCTTTTACTAATGGTAAAAATTGTGTAATCAAAATAGACTCTATAAGAAGCTTAAGAAACAAAACAAAAACAAAAGAACTTATATTGAGCTTAGGGATATCAGTATTACTTCTAACCATAACTATATTGGAGAATCATTGCTGTGCACCCTCAATATACTTCTTTGTACACATTTATATTTCAAAAAGAAAAAAAAAAGAATTTAAAGGCCAAGTCGGAAATGATTCCTATTCCAATTTTCTACTTAGCTCCACTCTGATGTATGGACCCATTTTGCTTTGGCACTTCCTGTCGGCAGGCCCTACATGGCTTTATGGGTCTTCAGAGGCAGCCATACTAAATGTTCTCATGAGGTAATGACTGGTCCGAGCACAGCCCTGTCAGCTCTGTTTGGCTATTCTCTTTAATCACTACCTCATCTGCAGATGAATTCCACTCTGTCCAAGCAAACTTCCTGCTTCAGGAACTTCGACACATTTTTCTTGAAGGTTTATTCTCTGCCTACTGGCATTAGTCTGTTTCCTTTTGCTGGTTGTACGTCTGCAGGCCCCAACACTGGTTCTCCGCTTGCCTCAGAGACAATCCCATTTACTGCTTTTCTTTCTATTACCTTCCTTCATGGAGGCGTCTAAGCACGGACTTTCTTCAAATGAAGGGGACTATTCAAGAAAGAAAGGGAGAATTGAAACTCATTATCTGACGCCCTCCTTGATGGATAAAAGGGAAAAAAATCCCCTAAATGAGGCTAACTCTGAGTGTTCCCACGGGTTTTGTTGTTGTTTGTCTACTCCATAAGCTTTTAAAGAGTACACAGCTTGGGGCTGGATTGATGTCTTCACCAATAAACTGCCTGCTACCCAACAGGGCCACGTCTGATCTTGTGTATAATGTCAGTCATGATGGCAGACTCTTACAACCCCAGTTGGGGGAAAGTGGAGACAGGCAGATCCATAGAAGTAGCCAGCTAGCCAGGCTAGCCCATTCAGGAGTTCTGGGTTTGTGACCGTGGTAAGACCCTGTCCCACAATGCAGTGCAGCAGTCAAGGGGTAGAAAGAAGCCGCATTTTAAAGTGTGTCACTTCTTCATTGCTGTGTTCCAGTTGCTAAGGGAAGTATGTTGAATATTCTTGAAGCCAAACAAAAAAAATCCAATGTGTAGAAGTGAAAATATGATCATTAAGAATAAACCAAACCAAATAAGATCAATAGTAGCTTTATATTATCATCTAAATAAAGTCTGAGCATTCAAGCGAGGAACACATTGGGGAAATCTGAGGCAGGAAACGTTCCAAATTTACATTACTGGGTATAAGATGCTCAAAAGGAACAGAATGCTGAGAACAACTGTCATTTTTCACCAGCACACTGGAGAATTAAACTGGACCTATTAAATACTTTAGTAATGACGGGTACTGCAGGTGAAGTATTTCTCTAACACCTTGGAAAAGACAGTTTGTCATCATAAGTATTCACTAAGACCCAAAAATAGAAAATTTCCCAAAACATCTGTGACTTCTCAGATGGTAACTTTTCCCCAGATTCCAAGTATCTTCAAAAGAATAAAATATTTATTCATATTTTATGACATTTTCCCAAAGTATTTTCTCAAGATAATTTGTCATTAATAGAGCCAATATTTACAGAAAACAATTTTCCAAATACAATAGCATACAAAACAGAGGGCTTTTTACATTTTTCTTCTAAGAAGTATGTAAAAGCAGCTGTTGCTAAGACACTAACATTGTTATGTTACGGCAGCTGACCTTAGAGATAAGACTGATTATTTAATTATATTTCAAAAGATTCCTCGCTTCCTGCCAGGAAACTTGTATAGGTCAAAAGAGTCTTTTCAGGAAAAGAACTATGATTAGGCAATTAACCTTTCACTCTGTTTAACAGTTCGAATTCCTCTCATTTCAAAGTTATGCATGCAGCACGATGAAGCCAGTTGTGGATGTTTAGAGAGCGTCTGTGAGTGATAAAGCATGGTGTGTGGATGTGTGCGCCCATGAGCACATATGTGTCTGTATGAGTAGGGGAATATAATAACTAAAAATTAAAAATACAAAGGCTACTAAAGCAGTTAAAATAATCCAAGGTATTTTTCACCAACAGAGTTGAGGTCATTATTGTTACATGCCAGAGAGGTTCAAAGCAGAGATGGATATTATAGCTAAGATTTCAAAAGGAAATATATATTATACTTGGATAAATAAAATTACTAACCTAATTACCTCATATAATCCAGCCAAGATGTGTGTATGTTTACTTAAGACAGAACTAAAGCATAGAGAGTACTCTGGAAGTGAGAGAAGAGATGGACATATCAAATAATGTCAAAACAGAGGGTGACAATTATTGTACTCCTCTACAACAAGTAATCTTTTGCAGTGAAGTTAATACTCAAATGGGAATTTTCTGTGTTGAAAAAGTAATCTTATTCCCATAGAGCATAGTTGAAACTGAGCATTAAAAATATATTTACTGTAGTATGTGAAATTAGAGGAATTTTATAACCACAGGAAATACACTTTTCAGACTGGTTGATTTCCTGATCAGTTTTGAGTCACTCGTGATTTTCCCCTTCCACTTTTCACCTGGTCTTCTTGTACAGGCTAGCCACAAGATGGCCACATATGTGATAGGAGTTAGACACAACCCTGGCCGTGAATTGAGGGAAAACAGAAAGCACCAGTTCTACTTTCCTTTAAGAGTTAAATTTCCAGTCTGGTTGATTTTCCTTAATACTTCATTGGCAAGAATGGCTATACCTGTTTCACATTAAATCAGTGATAAGGGGTAATTCGTGGACAAGAATGGCCATACCAATTTGAGAGCAAACAGTGATGAGGGGTAATTCTTTACCACTTAGCTAGACTATTTATTTGGGGTACAGTGAGCAATGTATGAAAAGTCTGTTAGCAACACGATGTTTTAGCTCATTGCACCAGTTCCTATACATAAAATGCAGCACTAAAAGTACAGTTAGGAGCGAAGTCGTTGTAGTCTTTAATGACATACAACTAACAGGCTAGCTGTAAAGAAATGGTTTAAATTTTATAGAAATAACTCAGAGTTTAAATTTTTTTAAAAAAATACATAGTTGGGTACACCAGACTATGAACAAGATCTATAGATGGAAATCTATGTAGTGAGGGGCTATGGGCTGCTTTCTTGCAGCCCTGCTCCCGCATACTTAGCTTTACACCCGAAATAACATCACACAAACTGTATTCTTTTAAAGACTGCCTGGCCTGTTACTCACATCTTGACTAACCCATATCTAATAATCTTTGTAACACCACGAGTGGTGTCTTACCGGGAAAGATTCTAGCATACGTCCATCTTGGGCTGGAGCTTCGTTGCATCTCTCTCCCTGAGCAGAGGCATGGCAGTCTGTCTAACTTAGGAGAGGCGTAGCATCTGACTGAGCCATCTACCTCACTTCCTTCTTCCTGTTCTGTCTACTCTGCCCACCTAAGGGCTGGCCAATCAAATGGGCCAGGCAGTTTCTTTATTAGCCAATGGGAAGCCTCCATCAAATCTATACATTTTTAAGGAAAGAAATAAAAGAAAAATATGTGGAGGTCTAAGCCACGTTCATAGGTAAGATAATTCAATATTGCTATAATATCAGTTCTTTTTAAACAGATTAAGTAGAATCCCCAGACAAATTCTCAAAAGTTATCTTGTGGCTATGGATAAACTGGGTTGAAAACTAATATGAAGGGATGGAAGATCGAGAAGACATCCTAGCTAGGAGAAGTCACATACAAATATAAACTAGGCTTTCTCCCAAACAGCCAATCTATATTAAGCAAGCTAAAGGAAGTATGATCTGTAAAATGACAAATAAGGTAAACACCCTTGGGGTTAAAAACTGCTCTGTAACGGGCTATCAGATATTGAAAGAGCAAGCCACAGGCTTGGAGAAAGTGTTTGCAAATGTCATACCATATAAAAGACTAATCTAAAGCATAAAAATAATATTAAAAACTAAACATTGAAAAACAAGCATTTCAAAAAGTCGACTCATTAAAAAGCAGTCCAGATCCCTGAATAGGTATCAAAGAAGGGACTCAAGTGGGAAGCATGTGCAGAATGTGCAGCATCTTTTAAGCATCTTTTGCCATTTCAGTAAGTGAATGTGTAGCCCCAAGAAAAGACACGAATATGAAACACTGACATTTATGACTGGTAAACATCTGGAAGAGTGAAGTGTCTCCATTTCCGGTGGGGATGTAAAAACAATGATGATGCTCTGGATGACGGCTTGCAAACTTCTTAGAGAACAAGCTCTTGCTGCAGGAGCAAGAACTGGCCTGTTTGCGTTTACCCAAATGGGCTAGATTCCTATAACAGACAGAAGTCGTACATAAGCTTGGTACAGTCCCACTCACAACTAACAAAACATGGGAACAACTGAGACATCCTTCAGTGGGCCAATGTTCGAATAAAATGCATTCTATCCAGACAATCAAATACTATTCAGTACTAAGGGCAAATGAACTATGGGTCTAGGGTCTACTCCGCAATTATAAATCCACTCTCAGAGAGCCCAGTTTAGTCAGCATCTCCTTGTTAGGTGGCTCACAACCAGATGCCCTCATCTGGCCTCTGATGCAACTGTGCACACGTGGTACACATAAAGTAGCAGTCACACACTTGCACATAAATATAAATAAATATTTTTATGAAGATGAGTGACTAAAATTATAATATATATATAAATATATAAAATTATTAAAAAATTATAAAATTATAAAAATTATAAAAGGCACCAAGTCAAAGAAACTGTGGGAAAGTTCTGTTAAGTAGTGTTCTGATCCTATTCACCTCATATAGAAGGAAAACCTCTAGTGGAGTGGTTAAGAGAAAGGATAGCAATTGGGAAGGACTAGCTCCTTTCACTGAGTTCTTGCTTATATATATGAGCAGAACCCGGAATTAAGTCTCTAGCACTGCATTAAGCTGGGCATGGTGGTCTGCTCCCATAGTACAGTCACTGGAGCGGTTGAAGCAGGAGGTGTAGAAATCCAAGGCGTCCTCTAAATAATTTGAGACCAGCTTGAGTTGTATGAGATCCCACTCCAAAAGAAATCAATGGAGCGAAGGAGAAAATAGTGAAGCCTATGGAATCTGCACTACTGTGTAGGGCACTAAGGTGTAAAAACATTACATTTTCTAAAGCAAAAATGAACTCTAATGTAAATTTCAGGGTTTGGTGATAGGGACTTAACAATATTGATGCCAGTAAACATACCTGTTTGGTTGGAGGAGTCATAGTGTTTGAAGAATCAGACAAGAGGAAACAGGGAATATAGATAAGAAAACAGTACTCTCTCATCAGTTTTTCTGATTATATAGATACTCAAAAATGTCTTATTGATAAACACTACTGGGGAGCTAGAGAGACAGCTCAACAGCTAAGCATACATATTGCTCTTGCAGAGGACCACATTTAGTACATAGCACCCATATCAGCAGCCAAAAGCTACCTATGACTCTAGCTCCAGGGATCTACTGCCCTCTCCTGGCCCCTAACAGCACTGCACTCATGTGCACACCCACCCATACATATACATATGATTAAAAGCAAAAACAAAAACAAAAAAAAATACTATTGGAATCCATTAATAAGATAAATCAGGCAAAGATTTATTAAGGACATGATATCAAAGCAAGACACAAAATATAATAATAATTAGCCAACAACAATAAGCACATGGGATGGGAGAGGCAGGCAGAGGAAAATGCATGCCCATCTTATACCATGTCTCATGTCCATGTGCCCTTTCCTTTCTCAAATAGCACCATTGTACATATTTAGGTGACAGATTCAGATTCAGACACAGGGACACTGAGAGAAAGAGACTGTTACATTTTAAATAGTTTAATTCATCCCTTTCCCTGGGTGTTTGCACTCAAATCAAAGGAAACAGTTTCCATCCTTGCTAATAAGCAGGCATTGCAAGAATCTCAAGAACTTTCTACAGGGATAATATTGACCACATAACATCAGACTGGGTGCATTGCTTTGTCTTTAAGAAAGGAAATTTGGCGATTGTTATAAACGTGAAGAATGTGATGTGAAGTTAATGAGCAAGACAACAAAACAAATGGTGTGTAGAGTTCTTAGCCTATCCTCAGGAGTAAGCTCCCTGCTGCATTATAGGGTGTACGTTTTAAAATTCACACATTATGCATAGTGTGATGTATTCTCATACTCCGATAAGTCTTCTGATAAACTGATTCTATACTGCATTTAGTTCATTAAATTACACCGGGTTGATCCTAATTTTTTTTATTTTCATAAAATTAACTCTGAATGGTTTATGAGATAGACTGAACTGATTATTATAGCCAGCGTCTCATAGTTGGGATGGATATGACTTCATAAATCTTCTTGATATATTTACAGAAAATGTTAACATTAGTAATTAAATATCAGTTCTTGAAATGTTTGTAGTAGGTCCAGTACATAACCCTACAATATCCAGGCTAAAATAAATAAAACCAAAAGAAAAGAAATAAAAAATTTTGAATGCATGTATAGAAAACAGATATTTATGATTTAATTCCCTGCTTGAGGGATTAAAAGTGATGTTTAATGCTCCTAAAAACCTTGGTTTGACATGGAATGCAGTAGATTAAAGAATATAGGATTGGGAATTAAGAAAATCTGGGTTTAGATTCTGGCTTCCTATCTTGTTAATTCTATGACTGAGTAATTTTTGCAATTCCTTGCAACTTTAGCTTCTCATTAATATTTCACTAAGGAAAAAAATTAGTATTTATCTCTGGGATATAAATCACGTAGAGACATCGACACATGATATAGGCTTAATAAGTCATCAATACAAGTTTCATGAACGGCTCCTAAGTTCATTCAGAGGGCAAATGTCATGTTTTTCACCCGATATCACTCTACTCATAGGGAATCTCGAACACCACACTAGATTTCATTATCAA
This sequence comes from Arvicola amphibius, assembly GCF_903992535.2. Classification (NCBI taxonomy): domain Eukaryota; kingdom Metazoa; phylum Chordata; class Mammalia; order Rodentia; family Cricetidae; genus Arvicola; species Arvicola amphibius. The sequence continues at coordinate 18,921,467 of NC_052063.2, forward strand.
TTTAATTAATCACAGAGTCCCTAATTTGGAAGGAAACTTAAGTAATCATGCAGAAGTGTTGTTTCCAAAATAAAACTGCACACTATTATAATCTGAAAAGCTCTGTGTATTTTTCCTAAGTTGTAAGATGATGACAAAACATTTTTAGATTATCATTAATAAGGGTAAAAATTAAAGTAATTAATTGCTTCAAGTTCTAAGTGCAGTTCCATGTAAGAGATAGTTGGTCTTATTTTAATAGAAAGCAGTGTCTACTGGAGTCATTAGTTATATTGATATGTTAGTTTTTCAACATGCTTCAGACAAAAGTAGAAATGTAGAAGTTGGCCTGTTGGAGACACAAGAATAGCTCCAACCAATCTTTCTTTCCTCCACACTGCCACCTTCACCTCCTCTCTCATCTTTCTGTGTTGGTAGAAAAGCGACCTTAAACTTGGGAAACAGGGGAGACTAAGACCCAGGAATGAGGTATGTCATCAGGAAAACTCTTCCCCTAGGTAAGATAGAAACAAGCATTTATCACAAATTACTATCTCCTGAAAGTGCTACCTGAGGAAGCAATGACTTTGTTAGGCTCATGTACAGAGCCTGGATGAGAGCGATTTACAGGAGCATTGAGGACCATGAAGCCATCACACCACCAGGGAACAGTCAGTCAAGAACAGTAAAATGGAATTTTTTTAATACAGCATAAATATCAGGGTCTTTCCATGTGGAAATGCATGTTGCTACTCTCTGGGAAGTCTGAAAAGTATTTAGATATTCGACAAAACGAAACAAAACAACCTATTTTTATTTGCCAAGACATTATAAAGGTTTTGTACCTAATAAAACACACACAAAAATATTGTCTCCCACGTTTCAGAACTTAAAGTCTGTTATCTCTTTTAACAGATAAATTGGGCTTAAATGAGTGAGGCATCCCAGACCCAGAAAGAGAAATGTGCTATATATTTATTTCTGTGTGGATATTAGCTATTAAGACAATGATAACTAGGGGTTGGAGAGATGGATCAGCAGTTAAGAGCACTGGCTGCTTTTCCAGAGGTCCTGAGTTCAATTTCCAGCAACCACATGGTAGCTCACAACCATCTCTAGTGGGATCTAATGCCCTCTTCTGGCATAAATGTGTACATGCAGATAGAGCACTCACATACATACATACATACATACATACATACATACAAATAAATCTTTTCAAAAGGTGATGATAACTAAGCTACAATCCATAGACCCACATAGAACAGCAGAGGTTAGATATAGAGTAAGGGAATGAGACAAAAATGGAGCTTCTAGTACCAGAATGGGGTTAAATCTATTTGAGTTATTGGCCAAAGAAGTCCCATGGGAATCCCCAAACAACTCAGGCTCCTGCCAAGACTATAGGTTCCTCTCTACAAGCTGATGGCAAGGTCCCATTGCTGAAGACAGCACCTACACAACTCACTGAATATGGGGAGGTTAAGAAGATGTCCACATAGAGCTTCCACCCCTATGTGGCAGTGTGTTTGGTATAAAAAGGTACTTTGCATGCTACCAAAAGAGAAACATAAACACCTACCCAGCCACAAGCCCATAGATTGCCAGTGGCGTCCTGGCTACAAGATATACTACAGCAACGGTGGCACAAATCTTGTGGGAGTAAGCAACCAATATCTGATTTAACTTAAGGCCTACTCATAAGATGGAACCCATACCTGAAAGTGCTTAATTGACCAAGAATCTGAGACTAGACAGTTTAGGAATCTAGGGTAAAATCAAATCTTACTGTTGAACAGCAATTACAAAAGTAAAACGACTCCTCCTAATGACATTCTGCTGTACTCATTGATCAGTGTCTTGTTCATCATCCGTTTCCTCCCTCAACAGATGGGGAAAAATACAGAGACATACAGCCAGAAACTGTACAGAGAATGAGAGATGTTGAAACAGTCAACCTTAAAGGGGATGTCTCCATCAAATCCCTTCCTCTGAGCACAGAGAAACCAGTTTTTTTTTTAAAAAAAAAAAAAAAAGCAGACAAGCCTAGTCTACAAGAGCTAGCTCCAGGACAGGCTCTAGAAACTACAGGGAAACCCTGTCTCGAAAAACCAAAAAAAAAAAAAAAAAAAAAAAAAAAAAAAAAAAAAAAAAAAAAAAGCAGACAGAAGGAAGAGCCAGAGAGGATAGAGGATACCAAGAAAACAAGGCCCTTGAAATCAACACAAGTGAAGCTTATAAGAACTCACAGAAACTAAAGCAGCACGCACAGGGCCTGTTCATATTTCCACCATGACCTCGGCAGATATATTATGGCTTCCATTTTAGTGTTTTTGTGATATTCCTGAGTGTGCAAACAAGTGGGTCTCTGTTTCTTGTGTCTTCTCTTGGGTTCTTTCCCTTCTGTTGTTTGTTTTGTCCGATTCCAATGTGTTGATTTTTGTTTTATACCATCATTATATCTTTTTATTGCTTTATTTTATTTCTTTATGATCTCTTAGAAGTCTGTTTGTTTTCTCATGAGAGACAGAAATAGGTGAATCTGGCAGGGAGGGGACGTGAGAAGGAACTTGAAGGAGTAGAGAGAGGGAAGATTGTAATCAGGATATGTTATGTGAGAAAAAATATCTATTTGCAATTGAAGGGAAAAAATTTAAAAACCAAAAAAGGGCTCAAATGCTTTTATCCAAACAAACGATCGTGTTTAATATTAACTTTGCTCTTTTCAGTTAGCATGCTCAGGTATAGCTTTCCTCTTTTCTTCCTACACCGGCACCACCCTTCAATTAGCTCTTCAGTTTTCATTTGCCACAAATGTTAAAAACTTTAAGTACTCAGCCGGGCGGTGGTGGCGCACGCCTTTGATCCCAGCACTCGGGAGGCAGAGGCAGGTGGATCTCTGTGAGTTCGAGGCCAGCCTGGTCTACAAGAGCTAGTTCCAGGACAGGCTCCAAAGCCACAGAGAAACCCTGTCTCGAAAAACCAAAAAAAAAAAAAAAAAAAACTTTAAGTACTTGTGCCCAAGACATAGTCTTTTGTTTTAAGGTTGATTACTTTCATTAAAGTCATATTTAAGTATAATTGGCCCTCCATAGCTATATAAAATATACATCAACTTCAAACTGGAAAACGCAGAAAAACCAGGTAAGTACATATGCAAATGCAAGAAAGAAATTGCTTTAAACATTAAACTATAAAATGTAGTTTTAAGGTGTGACCTTAAAGTTGTCACAGAGAAACTCTTGTCTTTTAAAGTCAAACCACAGTAAGTTTTATAAAGTGTAATTGTTTCCATCTTTAAGATGCCCAACATCATGTATTTTAATATAGTAAAATAATAATAGAGAAAAGCTTGTCAACTGTGTATCACAATATAGAAAGAAGAGAACAAGTTGTAATATACAAAGATAGGCACTTTTCCTAACTAATCTGTCATGTGCACTCAATCAGTGGAAGCAATACCTTTCAAAACTTAGGGTTTATCTCATTAAACACCCAGATGGTAGGAAGCAGAGATTGATACACTATTCTTATAATTAGAAAATTGAAGAAATGTTGATTCCAGACTGCCTTTTGCTGATTTTAAGAGATAAGCTGACTAATGAAATTATAGAGAAGTAGCTCAGTTCATGCCATTATATTGAAAATCGGACATTGCAATCAAGCTACAAGTAAAAACACATTGTCTTCCATTTCCCCCTCCTGTCCCCAACTCATTACCAAAAACCATGGCTTCATGAATAATCCTGGTATAAGAAACGATTGGATTAGCCTCATCCAAACTGAAACAAATAGCTGTAGTCCATGCATTTCCACAGCTGCGTAACAACGTATAAACACAGTACAACTAATTATACACACATTGCTAACGAACACTTTTTTTTCTAAGCTCTTTGATACTCAAAATGTATCTGAGCTTTATTTCACAAATAGGTCTTTGCATACACATTCTGGGTTTCCTCTAGTCAAGAAGAACTGAGAGAATGCTTGATCGTTATTGCTTTGTTGAGACTTCTCCTGGTCAAGCCTCTAGCAGGCTAGTGATCTTTTGATAGTAAATTCCCAGGTCTGGTTCTCTAACTACATTCTTCAGATAACCCCGGAAGAGAAAATCCTTTATAAATGAAGGCTTTGATTTTATGTGGGGGGACACCTATATTTCATTTTTGAAGAGAGACGTAATAAATAGAATTCCAGGGTCACAGTCCTCTCTTAACAATTGAAAATAATTTGTCTGGCTTTCTCCATTACATCGTTGAGAAATTACCTGCTAAATCTAATCCCAGTCCCACACTTTTTCAGGCAGTCTCTTCTTCACTGTCATTTGAACTACACTCCTTTTCAGCAATGTTCTAAGTTCTCAATACACTGTTTAAGAGGAGTTCTTTGATTCCTTGTAGACGTGATTGGGTGCAAGCTGTTAAATCTATGGTTAGATACTTTTATCATTTTTTGAGAAAATTCCAGCTATTTCTTTCTTTAATATACTTCCTCCCATTTTCTCAAAAGCACAGTTGTTTGAAAGTATGTCACCCTCTATTACAAGTATGAATGCATGTTTTATAACATCTTCAAATCTCTGATTTACTATTTTCCCCTTCATTGTTATTCACTGTGCTCTTCACTTTGTTTTCTGACATAAACCAACGTATTTTAAAAATTCAGATTTACATATAGCTGTGACCATGTCATAATAAAACTGTTATTTTGAATGCTAATTTAAACAAAATAATAGAAGTAACAAAAATGGACTGGCTAGATGGCCGCCAAAAAGAACAATTGGTTGCACAATTATTCGAAACAGAGTGTAAATGCCAGCAACTGCATTATAGTCACACATCCAAAAACACCTGTCGCTACAGCTCCGAGGATTCTGATAACCTCTTCTAGGGTCCACACATGCAAAGACATATGTATCCACACACTCTCGTGTATATTTACCCCTACCCACCCACAGAGCACAATAAAATAAAATAACTCTTTCCGGAAAGTAAAAATGTTCTCAGACTTGTCAGGTTTCAACATCAGAACAGAGAGTTTTGGAAAAATTCTCTTTTAAAATTCTCTTTATGTCTTAAGCAACAAGAGCATGTGACTTTAGTTTAAAATTTTAGGGGAGGCATGATGATACACACCTGGAATCCTAACGCTTTGGAGAAAGAAGCAAGAAGATAAGGAGTTCTAAGCCAGTCCTTGCTATACAGCAAGTCTAAGGTCAGCTTGGGCTACTAGAAAAAACTAGAAAAGCAGGGAGAGGGAGCATTGATTGCATCTAATAACAAATAAAGATTTTTTTGGAAAAAATAATCTTAATGTATCTCTTTCTAAATTTTTCAGCACTTAAAATTCTTTTTTATTTAGGGACTATTTTGTTATTAGTGCCTGTCATCAAACCCATATAGTTAGACCTTACATATTTAATATAGTTCATTACCTGTGTACATATGGAAAGATGGACTTTAAGACAAAAAGTAGCTGATAATTCTGATGCGGTGCCAACTCAATCCTGCAAGCTATGGTAGGTAGTTGCTATAATTTTAAAAATGCCAAGAAGAGAAGTCATGTCATGCAACAAGGCTCATGGTAGGAGGTTTATTCAAAGAGGAGAGAGAAGGAGAGAAGGGGCAGAGAAGGGGGCAAAGAGGGGGGCAGAGACCAGTCCTTGGGGACAAAAGTGGTGGAAGAGAAAGAGAGAGGGAGAGGGAGAGAGAGGGGGGCAGAGAGGGAGAGAGAGGTGGGGAGAGAGAGAGAGAGAGAGAGAGAGAGAGAGAGAGAGAGAGAGAGAGAGAGAGAGAGGGAGGGAGAGAGAGAGAGGAGGTGGGCAAAGCCCACGTTTAGAAAGGGAACGCAGTGAATGTGCACAGGAGGTGCTCTTAGTGGCTAAAGCTGAGGACGTATCCTGTTAGGGCAGACCAGCACAGATGCCTGCATACTATTGTTTTTTTCAAAGTTGACAGAAGAACTAAATTTTCCAAAACTTAAAATTATTCACAAACATACACAGATTGGGAGGGGGAGAAGAAAGAGAGAGGTTTATATATAAGTGAAGGGAGGGAGGGAGGGAGGGAGGGAGGGAGGGAGGGAGGGAGGGAGGGAGGAGGGAGGAAGGGAGGGAGGGAGGAGTGAGGAAGGGAGGGAGGAGTGAGGAAGGGAGGGAGGGAGGGAGGGAGGGAGGGAGGGAGGGAGGGAGGGAAAAAAGAAGAGGGATGATGATTCTTTAGGTTCTGTAGTCACCTGAACAAAATTGTACCCACATCCAGCACGCTCCATTTTATAAAGAGAGAAAAAAAATCTCAAGAAACAGCAACGTTTTGTTGCTGCTGAGGTTGTGACTGACACATGTTTTATTAGTTTCTCCATCATCATCTGGATAAATACCTCTGGTTTCATAAATGTAGATCTTTGTATCACCTGCTTTGAGGGTCTGTCTATAGTGTTTTTCTAAAAGCTACCATTCTTTTTTTTTTTTCATCAAAACTTATTTTTTTCAAGGAAGTAATTCTCTTATCCCGCATTGAAGTCAATAGTCAAACGACAACATTCTGATATCCTGGGATTCTCATCTTGAGTAGAAGCAGTCAGCAAACCAACATCATTTGAACTAGTTTATGAGAGTCAGAATGCAGGGATATTAATTTTCTAATTTGCTTTTGACCAGTCCATCCTCTAGTGGCCAGAAAATGACTATAACACCGCTCAATAACTATAAAGGACTAAACACAGGAATAACTATAAACCTGTGCTACCTGCTACAAACATAATGATGACTGAAGGAATTCCATTCCCAGTTCCTGGGAGCTTACAACTGGAAGATGAGTAAGTTTCCCGAGAATGAGCGACAGCCAGTGTGATGGAGCGAGTAACACAGGCACACTGGCGTTTGTGGTTCAGTCTATATCAGTTACTTTTTCCCAGGACCATTGAAAAAACTAGTTTGTCATTGGCTACCATATTGCTTATGGTTGTGTCTATTATGACCCTTGACTCCAAACTGTTCGGAGGTCATTATCATTAAGTTGTTTTTGTGTTTTCTCTTGGAGATGACTCTCATCTTCCTCCCTCCATGGCGGTATATTGCAAACGACCTTCCAATGGATTGATGATGGATTTGTTGTTAGCTGATTCCACAGCTGGTAACTTTAAGGCTGATACAGAATGTGACAAAAAGCAAAAAATAAATCCAGGCTTTGATTTTCTTCGCATCAAAGTTGGTACAATTCCATTGCTATCACGAATTTTAGAACTTCAGTTCCACTAAAGATGTTGGTCATCTCCCTGAGACTTGCATTAGTGGCCTAATTAGCATTCCTTGAGCAGATGGATTGAAGCTATGCCATAAATACCTTCCAAGGTTAAGGTGAGCCGGATTCGGTTCTCTTGTGTCATTAGGAACGCTATCACTAAGTAATGTACAGCCTAAAGAGAATTGGAAAAGTGTTTAGTCTTATATTGTTGGCACAGTTTTTTGGCTTAGTTCCCAGTGCTTGAGTTCTCCTGAAAATCTGAAATCAGTAATAAGATGGTCCATTGCTGAATCCCTTCAGTCCTTAACCTTAAGATGCCTACATTTTTTACCTTTATTTATTTGTTTGTTTGCTTGTTTTGCTTTGCTTTTAGGATCAATGCTGAAGAGTGTGCACTGTATCTGTATCCTACTGAAAAACTGACAGCCATCTTGGTACATGCATAATAGTTTCTCGTAGAACCAGTCAATCCTTTGTCTGGTTTCCACAGAAAAATCATGCCTCTGGCACAAGAATTTTCTCCTTTTTTTTTCTTCCTGCATAGCATTCTCTATAATACTAAATATGTTTACCATGATAAGAGGATTCCAGCAAGGACTTGCCACAAGCAATTACTGTAATTTGACTGAGTATAAGTTTGTGGATGTGGATTTTGTTCTTGGCATCATGTCCCTGCAAAGTTGCTGACAGGAGTTTGTAGCTATTGTGACTTTGGGAATACCCAGCTCTGAGACATAATATATTTCTCATTTTGATGTCTTGGGCACCCACAGGAGACACTGCCTATACTTTTAAAATTACTCTTTCCGTTTCAAACTCATTTCTTTTCTCAAGACATCCTTTTTTTCTTCATCTCACTGTTTCTTATTTTCTAACTTTGCTGTATTTTCTTCGACCAAAAGCACAGACTTTCTCCCCATTGTGATTCTTAGATGTGATTCAAGAAAAAAAAGTAAGCAATTTACAAAGTCATTTAAGGATTCTCCCATGGTTACATTGATTGAACTGAGTAGAGCATCCCTCTGTTCTCTTTTATGTGAGTTTCAATAGATAGTTTCCTGTCATTATTCCTGAGATCCTTTGTGGAAATGGGTATGCCTAAAATACAAATAATAACAATAATTGGTCATGTCCTAGGGTTTTCAGAGAAGTTATCTGATTTTACAATACAAATGGTGTCTTCTTTTTGTTAATATGAATACTCAGACTTTCATAAATCATTCTATTGTACTTTCCTAACTTCAGAATTACTTTTCATAATACCTGTTAGCCAAGGTCCAGCAAATTTTTACAAGTACAATAGTCATCTCAGAATCTTGATTCTTACTCTACAGCTCTGGAATGAGCCTGAGCCTCTAGATTTTTAACAAGCTTCCAAAGGATGTTAATGTTACTGGTCTGTAGAACACACTTTGAAAGGCAGGTGTCAGAGGGTCAAAAGCATAACCCTTGACTCTCTTGCTCACTGCTATCTTTTTTCAAACCATATATCCACTATGTAGATATAAGGCTATCACATTGTTTCCTGTCCACAAGAATTTATCAAGATAATAACTAACTTCTGACTCAATGGCACAGAGACTGGTGCAGATACTGCTGGCCTCTCTTACAGAAGTGCTCAAACGTAATGCTTCTCTTGATCACAAGAGCAGAACCAGAACTCCATTGGATTTCTGTAAATTGCATACAGAAGCTATCTAAGAGGAAGTAACCTTACCTTCCAAGAGTTTCTCAAGTAGCCATGCATACTCTTACAGACCCCTCCTTGCTTTCCTCATAGGCATGCTAGACTGGTTGCTCTTTTTGTTGTTGTGATGGTGGTTATTTTGTTGTTATTGTTGTTTTTGCTTTCAAGACAGGGTTTATTTCTTTTTTGTTTTTCTGAGATAGGGTTTCTCTGTAGCTTTGGAGCTTGTCCTGGAACTAGCTCTTATAGACTGGGTTGACCTGGAGCTCACAGATATCCACCTGCCTCTGCCTCCCAGTGCTGAGATTAAAGATGTGTGTCACCCCACCACCTCCCAGTGCTGGTTGCTCTTTTAATGACAGAGTATGAAAATGCCATTTCAAAGGGAGGGAGATTGAAGAGTCTAATTTTAAAAACCAGGATCAAATAAGCATCACCTTATCCCTCCTCCTAAAATCACAATATACAAAAATTCAAGAACATAACTACCTTGTTAAATTTGGAAAGGAAAAGGCAATGTAATTGGGAAACAAAATGAAGCTTCTCCGTCAAGGCTGTGATTTAGTGGCTGCCATTACTGGCCTCCGAAGGAGCAGGAACAAATCATTTTTAAATGTAGAAAGCCAATTATCAGTAATGAAATATAGTTGAATAACAATTAGTAGTGCTTCTTCAAAGTAATGGATTGCAAATAAACTTCCTAAAGAAGCATATTCACTGTGTAGCTCTTTGAACACACACACACATACACACACACACACTTCACTTTAATTATCAGATCACCTTTGAGTCAAGTACTTCTAAATGATATTTTAGCAAGAATTCTGACAGCTGGGGGAAAATCCACCTGCTGAGTTACTACCTTTTAATTACCCACATTGAAAAAAAAAGGTGAAAGCTTGACAAACTTGACCCAAGAAGCAAAATTTAAAGGTAAGAAATCAATAACTAATGTGTTCTAAAATTAAATGAACTCTACTGTGTATTAGGGAAGAAAACCATGTTAATGATTTACAACAGCCTTCTTTATCCCTTTCCTATAATTTCCTCCATTGGAAAACAGTTCTTAAGAGGATTCACTTGACTTGCTGAGCAGAATAACTTTGGAAAATTTGGGAGAGTAAGATGGTAGGTGCACAAATAAGTCACTGCTGAGTTGTCCAAAACAAAGCATACATAACACAGGAGAAGGGCGGAGTTGCTTTAAGATAAGAATTGTGGAAACAGATGTGACAGCTGCCAAAGACAATGAGGGGAAGTCGTTAAGATAGATTTCAAAGAAGTTTTTGCAAGGTTATGAGTCATGGGAGCCCATTTCCACCCCGCCTAGGGATTTCAATCCAAGCATCATTGATATCTGAGACAAGATGTATCTTCACTTGTTGATCATTCCTCTCATTCAAGAAGTTTGATGGCAGTGCCATCCACCATTCCTTTTGACAAGCTGGAATGTTTTCAGCTATCAGCAATGAAGGGATGGCAAAACTCATTCTCGTTCTGTAACTTGAGATAGACTCTCCAGACTTCTGCTAATGTCTACATTAGTTATCTGTGCTTCGCAAAAATGATATATTTTTGACTTAATAATTGTTATCTCTTAGGAAGTCATGATTGGGTACAAACAGCTGAGTGCTACTACTTAAATAGCAACACATTTCTCATGCTTAGCGTGCAGTTTTCACTATCTGCAGTGTAAATACACCCGCAATGGCCAGTTTCAATCTGCCAATGGGACTGAAGGGTCTAGGATCTAAAATCCTGAAGATGAAGCAGAATGCATGAATAGATGTACACACTTCTATTTAACCAGCCAAAAGTCATCCACCAGAAAAGAAATGTCAAGAGGCTGAGAGTATGTTATCAAGAATGTTTTGAAAACACTAATCCATCAGAGTACAGCCATTTAAAAATCATTTCCTTAAGTTTTTATAATCTTTTACTATGTAGAGTAATGCAAACCAGTGGAATGAATAAAATCAGACACAGTCTGGCTGGAGACATTAAGGTTTGAACAAATATTTACTTTAGGAGTATAACTTATCCATATTTCATTATATTCCTCTAAAACTACTAAAGCCAAAGAATATACATATTATTATGTTATTATCTGAGGTTTAATTAAAACATGCCTCTGAGTATTATATTGGTTTAATACACCTCATATTAGACAACTAAGAGAGATATCCCAGTAGTCTATAGCAATTTATTACTGTACATATAGAGAGGGAGAATGTTTATGGAAGAATGATAGATTCTATTCAAATGAACTTAACAAACATATATGTTTGTCATATTTTACTTTATGGTAAAAAAAATTAATTAAAATGTCACTTTCCTTCTTCGCTTTGGTCCCTCCAACCACTCTCATGTCCTTTCTTTTGGAAACATACTATTTCTTTAGATTCCATTATCTTACAGTAACTCTGAGAAATATCATCTGAACCCTATTAGAGATATTAATTAACAGATCTAAAATTTAAGGTATTTACTGAACTTTCAGACTCCCAAGATGCTTCAGTGGGTAAAGGTACTTGATGCCAAGTTTGATCATTTGAGGTTAATCTCTAGTACCAACAGAATGGTTGGATAGAACTGACTACTTCAAGTTGTCCTGCAGATATGCTATGGGTCTATAGGCTGAAGTTGGATGCTCCAACCTTACAAAAGATCTTTGGGTGGCTGTCTAGGCAGTGAAATGTCTCTGTCAATTCTAGAGTTTTGGAAGTTGCTTACATGCACTCCCTCTTTATTTAGGTAATATTATACCCTTCTGGGGTCTTTGATGGAGTTGAAGACAGATAGTTATAGTTTTTCTTAGTTATGATAAAAGATAAATTAGATATTAAACTTTAGACCCACAAAGAAATATTATAACTATAATTCCTGCTTGCTACCTGTTTTGTTATATGTAATTTTACTATGTTAAAGTTAAAACTTCTTTTTTTATTTAGACAAAAAATGGAAGATGATATTGGATTCCACTCTGTATGCTATGAAATTGTTTTATTACCATTGATTAATAAAGAAGCTGTTTTGGCCTATGGCAGGGCAGAATATATGTAGGTGGGAAAACTAAACTAAATACAGGGAGAAAGAAGTTGTGCAGATGCCTTGTAGCTGCCCTAAAAGCAAGAAGTAACAAATCACAAGCCTTGTGGTAAAATATAAAATTATATCTTAATTTAAGATATAAGAGTTAGTTAACAAGAAACCTGAGCCAGTGTAGTAATTAATATAGTTTCTATGTAATTATTTGGGTCTGGGTGACTAGAAAGCTGAAGCACAGTCTCTGTTTACACTGCCTCCATAAAATCTTAACAATATATTTGTCCAATCAAGCCTTGAATAATTATGATACCAACTGGCATGCAACTGTGAATCAGAGAAAATTTATGATAAGCTATAGGCACTCACTGAATGCTGAGAATGGGAGAAATGTATTCTCCTGACTTAGATAGGGTTTCTATCTCTGTAACAAAACTGATTCAAAGTAACTTGGGGAGGAAAGGGGTTATTTTGCTTATACTTACCTACAATTGTTTATCCCTGAAGGAATTTAGGATAGAAACTCAAGAAATGAAGAAACCTGAAGGCAGGAGCTGATCAGAGGACATGGAAGGGTGCTGCTTACTGGCTTGCTCTTCATAGATTGCTCAGTCTGCTTTCTTATAGCACTGAAGATCACAGCCCAGGGATGACATCATTCACTGTGGGCTAGGCTCTCCCATATCAATCACTAATTAAAAAAATGTCCTACAAGATTGCCTACAGATAGACATCATGGGAGCATTTTCTCAATTGAGGTTTCTGCCTCACAGATGACTGGCACTTTCTGTCAAGTAGATATAAAACTAGTCATCCCAACCATATTGTTCAATTCCAAGCAATCATTCCATAATACATGTATACAAGCCCAACACCAAATGGACTCAGTAGATTAAATAAAACTATATTATGTGTATATATATATATATATATATATACATATTGCTATATATATGAGTGTGTGTGTGTGTGTGTGTGTGTGTGTGTGTGTAAAACAATAAAGAAGAAGAGGTTACAGACCTGAGAAAAATAATGCAGGAAGACACAAGAGAAGTTATATGGAGCGAATAAGGGATAATAATGATGTAAATAGAAGAGTCATGTATGAAACTTTCAAAAAATGATAAATTAAAATAAATAATTTAAAAACATTCTGTTATTAAAATTTGTTTTATTTTATGGGCTGGTGAGATAGTTTAATCTACAAACATGCTGCCAAGCTCATAGACCTGAGTTCACTTGCACACACATCCAATAAATAAATGCAATAAAAATTTTAATTGTTCAATTTCAGGCTGTTTCAACATATTTCCAGATATATAGAAATATCTCAATAATGGATCTGAGCAATTTTACCAAATGAAACAAAACAAAAGGTAAAAATATACATTGCGAGATATTGATCACTGGTTGATTTTTATCTTAGATTATAAATGACACATGTTTTAAGTTAGAATAGGTTAAATTGTGATTTACTTATAAATAGAATAATTTGTAGCTGTTAAGAAGCATAATGAACACACTTACGGTAATTTTTAAATAAAGAGGGTAAAGCTTTGCTATAAGATGATCCTAGGAAAACAAAATTCTTCTAGAATAAAAGACTAAAACGGAACAGGTCACACAGTACTGTCAACAACTCTTGCATCTCCCTGGAAGCAATGATAGTAATGTTTGTCAATTTTTTTAAATATTAATTCTATGGTAATTATTAGAGAAAAATGTGAACTAAAATTCCCAGAAAAAAGTCCAAACATACATTAAGAATTTCAAAGACTGCCTGTTCAAAACTTGTAATTGTGGAGTTATAATGATACCAAAGAGACAAATTATCTGTTGCTGTGTTGGGTATCTTTAATAGTCTCTCATTCCCCATCCCTGAGTCAGACCCAGTGTCTTTGTGGCTCTCAGGTAAAGCCTGGAATATGTTAACAGCACCAGCTTCCAACAATCCAAAGGCTAGCAATGTTGTTAGATACCATCTAAACCCCATGGCAGAAATTTCTCTACTTTGCTGGATCCTGCTTCCCTGATGACTCCGCTAATGTGCTTTTAAATGCATTGATTTATGTGGCTCTGTTTTGTTTTATAAGAAGTCCATTAAACTGTTTCCACATCAAAATATTACTAGAGGCAATTGGAATCTAGGCCATAGTCACTTATATCTAATTCAAAAACAAGGTCTTATTTTCTTATTATTTCACCTTCTTTCTATATGTTTATAACACATGTATATGTATATAATTATGTATAATATACCCAGTCAGAGACAGTAAAAGTTTTTTCCTCTCCAGCATTTGAATATAAACTCTATCAAACAAAGCAATATATAATTAATGATTTTTTTCAATCACTTAGTGTTCTACTCATTTAAGTATACTGAGTAGTTTCTACTTAATGATTGAATACATTAATATTATTGAATATATGAATGTATGTTAAGCTGATAAAACATAACTGGAAAGGATTCTCATGGCTTTCCTGCCAAATAGAACTGTTAATCTGAAGGGATATATTCAGAAAATAAAAAGATTACATGTGCATTTCCAACCCCTTTCATAAATTAATCAGAAACTCTAATACAAATTTAAATGTTTTTGATATTTTTCTATGATCTATGAATTAGTGAAATGCACAATCCAATATCTTAGACATGAGTTTCACAAGCTAAGCTATTAAATGACTTCTTGAGAGAAAGCCACTACTGTTCCTGTCAGTAACATATTACACAGTCAAACCAATGCAAATACAAAGCTAAACTGAGTGTGGGTTTTAAGAGAATATTACCATTAATAGCATGAAACTTTCTGTGAATATGGTATTTGGGAACAGTATGAGAAATATTCCTTTAGTTCATGAGAGTTTAAAATAGTCAGGAAAAATGCGCTGAGTTTTCTGTAGATTAGTAAACTTCTCAATGAATCCGGTTGGAGATATTTTCCTTGCCTCATATCCCCCACCTAACCTCACTCAGACATGAATAAACATATGCCATGGGGCACCAAAGACATTAAGTGGAAAAATACAGATATGTATATACAGCATCTTCCCATGAAAATAACTCAGACGTGGAAAGTCCAAAAACATTTTACAATGTTTTCTTCTTTCAGATCATGCTCATTTGCATCAGCTAGAAATTTCAGATCAGCATCTAAAGTGTGCTATTATGATATATCCAATGGTCACATTAAAATTATGAACCTCAGTTTCTTAGAAAGTGGAGGGGTCCTTGATGATTTATAGTTAATGTGTAAAATGACAGAATTAAATATCTGGTCTTCTTTACCTGCTCTGAAATACTTCCTACACATACTTTTACACAAAGACTCTATTTATATGTGTTTTATGTACCTAGACATGTGCTTGCTAAATTAATCACAATCATATGTACGTAAATATTAACGCCAGAAAGTTTAAAATGTGCAATGAAAGTAACTGGAATGTTCATTATATCAGACTAGTTAATACAGTATAGCATCTCCATTCGAGACTCTACACTACAGTCATAAAAAAAGAATGAGCAGTATATATTATCATAAAGTAACTAATAACATATACTGGAAATCACAGAAGAAATATTTTCAGTTTATATAGACAAGAATTTAACATTTGGCTGAGTATTATGGAAAACATCAGAAGATATAAAGATACAATAGAAATCCCTGAAGAGAAAAAAAAAGTGGTTTATGTAGGCAAGGAGGGTGTCTCTCTCCTATTGTCTATTCACTTGCACTTTTGACTTTGTTTTATGTGTAGGTTTTATCTAACCATGCTAATTGAACTTATACGTATTTAATCCTTTAGTGACTATCATATTTTGTACCACAAACAAGAATCCATGTTATGATCAACTATATAACACCAAGTACAAACATTATAGAAGATATAATAATTTGGAGAAACATTTTACACTGCAGGTCAATAAAATTTTAGCAGTCACCTTTGCTATCATATACTATTAAAAACTAATGATATTACAGATGGAATGCATATTCACATGAGAACTATGACTATTCCAGGAAGTAAGATTAGCATAAAGCAGAAATAACCATGTATTGATACACTTGCATATGCATTTATTTTGGAAACTGTGTTATAATACTGTGCTATTAGATGCTGTGAATTGTTTACAGTCATATTTTCCAACTAAGTTTGTTTGTATTCCTGTTTAATACTTCAAATTGTTGTGTAAATGCAGACTATTTCTTTGCTACTTTTTGTCTTTTCTCTTTTTATATCTCGTGAATTTTTGAGAATTTCATACAACATATTATTTTTATCCCATTCACCCCCAACTCCTCCCTCCAATTTCTATCAGCTCCATCCTCACTTCCCTGTCCCTCCAACCTTTTGTCCTTTTTGTTCCTTGTGTGAATAACCTCATTGACTCAAAATTTTGCTGCCTATATTCTCTTGGGTGTGGACCACCCAATGGAGCATGTTCTACCTACTAGGGGCCAACCCCTTCCTCTAGAAGCCATAAATTGTCAATAGTTCTTCAAGAACTACTATGAACTCCTTCCCGCTTCACGCTAAGTTGTTAACTGGCTTAATGGTGTGCAAGAAATCACAGCTGTCACGAGCTAATGAGTTCAGTGGTCCTGCTATATCCAGGAGTAACTTATCCCTTTGTCCCTTACTGTTCTTTGCCTCCTACAGTTTCTCTGCCTTCACGGTCCCTGAGAATTGGAGAGGAGTTGAGATACAATGTTCTGTTTGTGGCTGAACGCTCCACTAACATTTACTCTCTGCACTTCGCTTAAATTGTGAGGTTCCAGGTTAACCACCATCCTCTACACAAAGAAACTTCTCTGATGGGGTCTAAGAGCTACATCAATCTGCAAAGTCATAATTTCATTTATCTTTGCAACTGAATACAATTTTGTTTTTTTATTTATTTATTTTGGTGGGTTTATTTTTGAGACATGGTTTCTCTCTAGCTTTGGAGCCTGTCCTGGAAACTAGCTCTTGTAGAACAGGTTGGCCTCAAACTCACAGAGATCTGCCTGCCTCTGCCTCACAGGTGCTGAAATTAAAGGCCCATGCTGCCACCACCTGGCTTCATTTTATATTTAAATACCACATTTTAAAAAAATATTTATTTATTTATTATGTATACAATATTCTGTCTTTGCGTGTGCCTGTAGGCCAGAAGAGGGCACCAGACCCCATTACAGATGATTGTGAGCCACCATGTGGTTGCTGGCAATTGAACTCAGGACCTTCGGAAGAGCAGGCAATGCTCTTAACCACTGAGCCATCTCTCCAGCCCCTAAATACCACATTTTTCATTGTCTGTCAGCTGATAACCTTCTTGGCTGTTTACATACCTTGGCTATTATGAATAAGAAGCTATGAACATGGATGAGAATATTACAGGCTCTAGGGTCCAGGAGTGACATAATTGGCTAATATGGTAGACATATTTTTCAGTTTTCTGAAGAACTGCAATACTGATTGTTACAGTGGCGGAGCCAATTTTCACTCCCACCAACAATTCATAAGGGTTCCCCATTCCCCACATCCTTGTTGGTGTTTATTGTCTTTTTGTTTTCTTAATCTTAGTCATTCTGACTAGGGTAAGATGGAATCTTAAAGTGGTTGTAATTCACATTTCCCTAATGGCTAAGGGTAGCAAACCCATTTTAAAATAGTTAATACATTTTCATTTCTTCTTTCTGGGACCCTAGTTCAGGTCCATAGCCCATTTTATAATTAGGTTGTTTGTTTTCTTCTGCCTAGATTTGTGTGTTCCTTGCAGAGTCTAGACACTAATCCTCTCTCAGATAACTAGCAAAGATTTCTTCCCATTCTGTAAGCTGATTCTTAATTCAATTACACTTTCCTTTGCAGCACAGAATTTTTTTAAATTTAGTTTCATGAAACCCAACTAACTGATGATAGGCCTTACATCCTAGCTAACCAGGTTCCCAAGCAGAAAGTCTTTGTCTGAACCTATTTTCTAGGTTTCACTCCCTGCTCGTTCTTCTATAAGCTTCAGAGTTTCAAGCCTAACACTGACATCTTTTGCCCATTTGGAACTGATTTGTGTGCAGGGCGAGAATTACAACTAACAATTTACTAAACCGGCATAAGTCCTAACTGCATTCTAAATATTTATCCTTATACCCACAAATAAATGTAGCTCTCATCCTTCAACAAAGAAACTTCTTTTTGCAACAGATGAAGACAATTAGAGTAAAACACGACTGACCAAGTGCCTATGTGGGCCCAGCTCTCATGATCCATCTACAATACAACTTCTGCAGCCCCTGAGACTCAGAGAGCACTCTATGTCATTCAATTATTATGTTGTCTCTTACTAGTTTTTATTATTTTTAAAAAGGCAAAGGTTGACCTGTGTGAAAATTGTTCATCACCAAGTGCCTTATTACTTAGATCGCTTCCTAAACTTTTTGTATAAAAAATATTAAAATAGAATTTAACTTTAATTTAACTTTATTCTCCTAGGCTCTTGGTAGATGTTTTGTTTTGAACAGTAAGAATGTGATAAAACTAACAATTGTGAAATGTTATTTGAATCATGCCGATATTTTTATAATTTTGCTACTGATTTAAATATGCCATTTATTTACAAAGTGTTAGGAGGATGGAGAGATGGCTCAAGAAATGTTCATGCAAAGGGAGCAAGTTCAGCCTCCATCACCAACATGTTCGCTCAACACTATCAAGTAACTCCAGTTTCTCATGCCAAGTGCTCTACTCTGAAATCATAGCTGATCTAATGACCTCTTGTGACCTCCAGAGACACCAGACATACCTTCGGTGCACACACATGTGTGCAGGCAAAACATTCATATACCTAAAATAAAATAAATAATTATTTATTAAAAAAACTTTTTAAAGTTCAAGCACAAAATAGAAAGATAGTTATAATCCAGCTGATTTTTTTTTCTTTTCTTAGTGACATTTAGGACTCATAGACGAGTTATTGTCAAGGCTAACTAAATAAAATTGCAAATTCCCTACAATAATAACAATGCAATTCTATTGGGTCAAGCGAGGGAATAAAACTATGATGCGGTTAAACTTGTAATGAATGCTGACACGAAGATGATAAAATAGAATGAGGCACAGCAAGAATCCACTGAGAGGGCAAGAGAACCTATCTCCAAGATGACCACACCTGAATTGAAACTTGACGGCTAAGAAGCCGTCAAAAATTGAAAGAAGAACGTGTAGAGCAGAGGAGAAGGGTGAGGATGAATTCCTGAGGTAGAAACGGTTAGCTTAGCAAGGCTCAAGCTGTATGGCTTAGAGAGAAAGGATTCCATGCTGAGATTTGAACCATCGAGAAGAGAAGTGCAGGTCAGGTCTTGGGGATTTCATCTGAGGTATCTGAGACCGCCATGGGAGGCCTCAGTAGAAGCCACGTGATTGAATTTACATTCTGAGGTCGCTTTTCGTGCGTTGGGGAAAAGATAGTACGGAGCAAAAGGTGTAAGAAAGACGGTAAGGAATCTAGGGAAGTGATACTCGTGGCCTTTGCTGTGATCGTAGATGTTGCATTTGGAAATTTTTGTTATAATTTGATTTGGGTTTGTTGGCAGTTTCTCTGTAACAGTGATAAGGAAGAGGCTGAAAATCGGTCAGGCTCAAGTTTCTAACTCCAACAAGGAGGTGATTGGTAGAGTCCTAGTTTCTAAAGGAAAGAACCGGAATCGTCCATTGTATTTGAGCTGTGTGATAGTTAATGCTCCGCAGGCCAGTCAAATGAACGCCACCCTTAGGGGATGGATTTGAAGTGTCCATATTATTGCAGCATCGTTTTTTAGATCTCTCCCAATGATCAGGTGATATTCCTATTATCTTCCATGTTGCAGTATGACCACGTGAGTGTTGAAACATCATCTTGTTCCTCACTGTTGCCCACAGTTTTGACAGTTATCATAGAAGGCACATATGCATGCATGAATAAATGCTGGGAACTCAAATGCCAGGATTGAACTTGTGCTCTTCCAATCATACCATAGAACCTTACTATGAACATTCTTAGTATTAATAATCATGATATTTAGGCCCCTTTCTTGCTGCCAAACAGCTGCGTCAACTACAAGCCTTGATCTGCAAAGGCTTTTGGCAATCACCTAATCACCCCTCTATTCCCTGGTTAGGATCCAGACAAAAGTTACTTAGGATAGAGATAGTTGTGTCAAGGCTTGGACTAAAACCCAGGTTAACTAACTCCATGACTAAATGATCTTTCTATTGCTTGATATTCTTCAGATCAAAATCCAATAAAAAATTATTCACTTCACTAGCTTGGCGTAGATATAGCTAAAACTTTCACAAAAGAGTCACACTGTTTAAATTACAAACTTGCTTATGAAATAAATTCTCTTTGAAATTAACAAAATGTGAAATACTAACACACTGCTTTTTAATTTACTCTCTCAAAGGACTTCATAAATTAAATAGTAAAAAAATCTACATACACTCAACATTACTAAACGTTCTTTGGTTTCCAAGGAATTTTCTCATCAGGCTTGAGAGTGCAAGCATTTACGGGGGGAGGATGAAGTCATTTTGCAAAAGAAAACATTGGTTCTTCTGAATTCATGGAAAAGCAAATGTGTGTCAATATGCTGCTGAGTCAACTGGACCACAGTAACCACGGTAGAATATTCCTCAGTGTTCTCAGACTTCTGAATACATAGTTTCCCCAATTGTGATTGTACCTAAGTAAGAGGGAGGGAACTTGATGCATCATAAACTGTCGCATTTAAAAGGCACATCTCCCTTTTTTCTAGAGCAAGGTTGAGATCCATATCATAGACAATAGAAGCTTTGGTTTGGTTTGTTTTTTGGTGTGTGTGTGTGTGTGTGTGTGTGTGTGTGTGTGTGTGTCATGCACCAAGGGGCAAGAGTTATAGATAGTTATGAACTATCTGTTGTGAGCATCAGGAAACAAACTCGGGTCCTCTGGAAGAGCAACAAGAGCGCACATCCACCGAGCCATGTCTCCAACCCCTATGCTATTCCTAAAGACAATAATTGTTTAGTCTTGACTTGTAAATTACAGTTTTAAACACTCAGTTCTTCCTTTAGAGCTCAGAAAAACAACAAATCACAAAGTCTGCAAATACATCAGCACACTTACAGTAGTGCCACTCCGTAGTTCTAATTATGCTGGCTGTCTATTAGAAAAAGAATGTGGGGCCGGGTGGTGGTGGCACACGCTTTTAATCCCAGCACTCGGGAGGCAGAGGCAGGTGGATCTCTGTGAGTTCGAGACCAGCCTGGTCTACAAGAGCTAGCTCCAGGACAGGCTCTAAAGCTGCAGAGAAACCCTGTCTCGAAAAAACAAACAAAAAAAAACAAAAACAAAACAAAACAAAACAAGAAAACAAAAATGTGGGGATCCCAAGTCTGGTCTACATTTACACTGACCGTAGATGTATACATGTGTATGACATCTGGATTGTAGCTTGTGTGTATGAGGAAATGAAGAGTCTCTTAGGAAACTAGTAACCCAAGGGGAATAGAATGTGGATGTACAACTGTGGTTCAACGATTTTAATACCACCACAAATTGAAAGTTCCCAACCTCAAAAAGAAAGTAAACTAGAATTAAAAAAATCTGTTATTTTCTTATCCAAAACTCACTAAGACTATAAACTCTATTTCCCAAAACTTGGTACCCTCTCCTGTCTCTCAGTCTCTATAGATGGTTTCTCCAACTAGCTCACTGAGAAAATTAAAGCTTTATCCTCCCATTACCCAATTTAGTAACCTTACTTTTTTACCCACGACCTTCGCTCCATCCTTTGTTGTTTCAGAAGTAGTGTGCTTTTTCCCACTCATTCTTCAATTATTTCAATAATGAATCATTGTTGAATACTTAAGAGTGACTCCATCTTCTTTGGGGGAAACTCACCCATTGGTTGTTTTCTCCTTTTATATTTAGCTTCTTTTTTTTACTTCATACTTCCCCAGTGGTATTGAACATTTTCAATGTCTCATATTAAAAAAAACTCAATATAAAGAATAATAATTCCTTTTACCTTAGGCTTTCCTTTCATAGTTTATGCCTACTTTTGTCTCTTTCTTCCCAAACTACTTGACAAATTCACTCATGACTTGTTCCTGGGCTACCTTTTCTTCTCACCCTTCATATTCAAACTAATTGATCTGAACAACTCCCTCTTCCTGTCTTCAACGGTGCATTCTATGGCTCCCTAGTGGAAATTTGAATTCAAGTAGTTTCTGAATTCTCTACCGATTTTTGGTCAGCTTCCTATACATCCCTGAATTTCTCAGTTGGAAGACTATCCACATTAACTTTGTCAGCCACTAGAGGTATTACTACCATTTATCCACAACCCACACCTATCTTGTGCCCTTGTTAACATCAACAAATAGACACCAGGGGACCGAATTTTCCTGGAAATTTTGTATCACCCGTTTCCTTTCCATCTCCCATATTCTTATAGCCAAATATTACATTCTCATTTCTTTAACCGTACAAGGAGCTCTGAAAATTGTCTGATTTGTTATTTTCTTTAATCAAAGTTGTAATAGGATAAGACTGTTGCTTCCTTTCTCCCCTCATTAGTCCATCCCCAATGCTGTAGCCAGGCTGAGCTTTTACAATGCAATTTATAACTCGATACCTCCATGCTCAGTTTTTAATACTTTTCTACATATACTGCCTGTATTTTTCATAAATAATAGATGGAATTATTCATTTTAAATTTATGTGAGATATAAACCATACATGCTCTTGTAACAAGTCTTTTTAACTAAGCATATTATTTCTCAGTGCTATGTTCATCAAGTCACGTATTCCCCAAGCTAATGGATAGTGTTGAATCACATGAGTAAACCCAGGTTTCTTTATTCATCCCCCCCACACACACACACACTGAGAGCTATTACATTAGTCCTACTTTTGAATTAAGCAGTGCTATGATTCGGCTGCCTGGAAATGTCACTGTGAACATGTGTGAAAGTTTATTTGTTTTAATATAGATATCTAGAAGACAAAGTGTAAGATCACAGGGATCACACATTTTGAGTTTCAGAAGATGCTACCAGATCATTGCGCAGGAATGGTATAAGCTAGCTATATGACGGGGTGTACATGAGGAAAGGAGGGAGGGGAAAGAGGAATGTGCCTCCAAAGTTTAGATAATGGTATCTCATATCTCCATGTACCATAAAGCAATGTATCCAATGAGACTCCATGAAGACCACGAAGATGTATAGAATCCTTACTTTGTGCTTTTGGAGTATTTCATAATTAAAACATTTTTATAGAACTTCCAATGGTTTCTTATTATCTAAAAGTCAAGTCACTTATCATGAATTTCAGGATTTGATCTGGTTGCCTGGCCTTTTCCAAGGGCTCTTCTTTCTAGGAATGCAGGGCCCACCACACACTCCTTCTGCTTCAGACACTGTCCTTTTCTCTTCAGTTCAACACAACCATTTGTTTGTAAGGTTCCTTTTAAGCTTTCTGAAGTCATCTCACATACTGCTTTCTTAGAAACGTCTTAAGTTCCACTCATTGTGCCTGTTCACAGCCATTCCTTCCTTCTTTTCAGTGACCCCATACATTTAGTTGTTTTTTAAACGTATCTTTAAAGAATCATACTATGATTGGTCAACTGTTTATGTCTATCTTCCTTTTAGACTTTGATCATGTAAGGGTGGAAATTTTTTAAGTTTAATCGAAAACTGTTTCTGATACTTAGAATATGCCTGGTACGTGAGTGTTCAAAGAAGCATCTGTGACTTTTTCTAGCTGGTATATGTTGCATCCTCTATCTGCTGCACCCTTTATCCACTGCATCTTCTACCTGCTGCATCCTCTGTCTCAAGCTCCAATAGGCCTAGGAGAGCTAAAGGAGGATTCATGGACTTTCTAGTCAATAAAAATAAAAAAAAATAAGTATAATCACATCACACAGATTTACAAGAAGTTAAAAGCACAACAAAACAAAGCCTTGTAGCACATGTAATTGCAAGAGTTTTGGGGTAACACAAATTCAAACAACCATATCTGTTGTCATAATTGATACAGGGTAAACACAGACTGAACATAAAAGACTTAAACCACAACCAAACAATTAAGATCTTGAATCTAATGCAAGATTTTTGAGGGGCAGAAGTTTCAACTGTGGCAATCAGAGAAGAGACCAGAATGACTGGTGAGCCTAATTGGGAAAGTTCCATTTCCAGGCAGGGGAAGAGAAGAGTCAGCTGATCACACAGTGTGTAGGGGCAGTGTCTCAGTAATATCACTGTTGTGTTATACAAGCATGTGAGTGTTTTTTTTTTTTTTGACAAAACCATAAAATGAAAACTAGAAACTCAAGATAGGGCCACAATTTTTTGTGAGGTGGCAGGGCAGGTTAGCTATCTATGATACTAGTTTATCTTAAAAATGTGTTAGGTCTTCAAATAAGGGTGGGTACATGGAAAAAATAAAAAGATGAATCTTTGTTAAATATTTATTGGTTTTAGTAAAAGTTACCTGCTTTCTGTGGCTGCACCTTAAGCAAGTAGTATCCATCCTAGGGAATACTCATTAATGCTGTGAATGTGCATGACCAAACATGTCTAGGGAAACCTCTCCCATGAACCTGATGCTTCTCAAAAGACTTCCGTCTTCATGGCAAAACAAATCACAAACGAGACTGAATTCACGTGTTTAGCTAGTTGCTTTCTATTTTCTGTTAATTTGATCATGGGTAGAAAAACATTCTTGGGTGTAAGACTGCCATAGGTAATGGAAGCCCCGGCAGCTTATTGAGCCCACTGATTCTCGATTCTCTACTTCAAGTGCTGGTAGAAAATATATTACTTTCTTTGTCCTCCTTAGACATTCCTTGGGGCCAACATCCCGGACCCTCTAATTCACCCAAGAGCTAAAGTTATTGTCATGGCAACAGTTATATCCCCCAAGACTTTCAATAAATAATTCATTGAGTACATCTATTTCCAGAAGATCTGCTCAGCCATGAATCTGGTTCTTCTTCAAGACAGTGCAGATATTGCCTCAAAACTGAAAAGCTAGTTTAACATGGACCAACAATTGGGATAGCAGAACCAGAAAGACAGACTTTAGTATATAAACATTGATGTGCATCGTAAATGCCTTGCCACTGGCAAATTCATTGCTGTCCCTCAGAGGTGTTTTTTGCAGCCACGGAGCAGGAGACAGAGAAAATCCTGATTTGAACACAAAACATTCTGGCTTTTTAAGTAATTCTTGCAATCCCCCAAGAAAAAGGCCAAAATTCCAGGTTAATTCTGGGGCTGATGGGGAGATCCAGGCTTGATGCCAGGTCTCCACCTTCCTTTCTAGCTGATGTGCACCTGCTTTTCCTTGATGGAAACCTTATCGAGTGTGGGAGGAACAATCCACAGCCTCTGTCATTCAAACAAGCCAATCAAGTTCAGTGCATTTAGATCGTGAGGAATAACATGCCGCTCAGTGAAAATAACATCCACGCCTGTGTCTCTGGAAGACTTCTAGACTTTTTCACCAGGTAGCTCCTTCTTTGTGATAGTGCCGTCCCATTATCTAAAAGATGGCACTTGTCCCGCAGCTTATTGAACAAACCCGTACTAGATCATCCCAGGCCGTCTGTCAGGCCTAGAGACTTTGGTCTAGAGTCAAGCTAGAGCAAAGGAAGCATTAAAAACATCTCAAGGCACCTAGACTCCTGTCTCCCAAGGGAAATCTTTGCTATATCACTCAACTCAACAAAGTCTTTCAAAAAGTACCTGTTAAACTGTCCTTTCAGTATTCTGTCTTGTCCACTTTAATACATGTCGCATGAAGGAGGAAATCCCATCTTGCTCACGATGTCCCTGAAATATGGAAGAATTTTGATAAATATTTGTTGGGGTGCTGGGGATGTAGGTCGGTGATAGGGGACTTGCCTATTATGTGCTGCTTCCTAGGATTTCTCTTCAGCATTTCAAGGGAAAAATAGAGTATCAGTTGAGTAAATAAATGTCAATTAATGGAGGCCTAATGGGATTACACAATGCCTATAACCCCAGTACTAAATAAACCGAGGATGGCAGTTAAGGGCCAGCCTGAACAACAGAACAAGACTTTGCCTAAAAATAAAAGTATTTCTACAACTTGATGGCAAATTTCAGGCAGGTGTTTTCTTGAGAGTCTTTGGGTAACAAATATTACTTAAAGAAAAAAAAAACAGTAAGTGTTTTTCAAAATTACATAAGGATATATTCTGTGTCTGGATGAGAAAGGAAGTCTTGTGAAAAGTTCACTTTGATTCCACTAGACACAGTATATGATACAAAAGGAAGAGACATGTTCACACACCAAGGTTACCTAAACATTGTGCAGTCCTATGGTGTATTTCTTGTTGTTAGACTAT
Organism: Arvicola amphibius; assembly: GCF_903992535.2. Classification (NCBI taxonomy): domain Eukaryota; kingdom Metazoa; phylum Chordata; class Mammalia; order Rodentia; family Cricetidae; genus Arvicola; species Arvicola amphibius. Next base: position 18,947,803 of record NC_052063.2, read on the forward strand.
ATGCTGCTAATTCTCACTAGGATTTTCCTACTTCTCTAAATACAATTATAATAATTAGCACTTTGGGGCAATCGATAACCCTTATTATTTCATAAACTGTAAAATATGTTATAGGCATTTCAAGAGTGATGGCATTGCCAAGACTCCTAAGTAGTAATTTCACAGTGGTGTGTGTATATGTAAGGAACAAGAAAGGGGGTCACACTGCTACCAGACTTTCATACCCTGTCAGTGTAACAATAGCATAATCAGAACCATGCCTTTGAAAACCTAACATGGAAACTGATTGTTTTTCAGATGCTTAATGCTAGTACCATATTAGATCGCCTGACATTTGGAAAGAAATTACTTCTGAGGCATTTTGTTTTCTGTTAGTCTAGAGCTGTTGTAGAAATACACATTTCATTTTTTAAAATGAGGAGTCTCTGCTAATATTTAGACAAACAAGGCTGTGCTGTGGAAATGTGTTCTGTGTTTAAAGACGCACATAGACAATATTTAGAATGGCTAAGGCCACCATTATTGCCTCTTAATGTGATTATTATTTTACCAGAAAACTGTAGAGGTTCTGAATCTAGTTTTTATTCCTAAAAAAAGTGCATCTCATAAGGCTGCCTGTACTTAGAATGACAATCTTAAAATTTGTAGGTTTGTTCCTATCAGAGGATATGATAAGATTTTAGGCTTATACACAAAGAAGTAAAACAATATAATAATAATAATAATAATAATAATAATAATAATAATAATAGACATGTACAAGACTTTGAGGAAAAAGCATAGGCTAAAAAGCACTAGAGGTCTGATGAGAGGTGGAAACGCAGAGTTAGGATTTCTGAAAGTTTAGTAGAATTTGGTGGCAGGTTCTCCTAAAAAGAAACAAGAAAATGAAGGGAGGGCCCTACAGCACTACCTTTGTCCTGTCTGCTGTCCAAGAACGCCAACAGATCTGTTCTCCAAATTTCTGTCTTCATTTCTAAGTTGCCAGCAGCGTCCCATGATTCCATTTTATACATAAAGTTATTATCCCCATTTGTATCTGGTCTGTTGTAAATGCTTGTTATAATCATGGCTTCTTAATTTAGCAGATGGTTGAAACTGTGTAATTTTTCTCAGAGGAATTAAATGTGGTTATGTCATTTCCCAGGTTGATTTCAAAGAAGTAACTTGAGATCAAGTAATGTTTCAATTTAAGTATTAGTTCAGAATTGTGGACATGATTGCTTTCTTTTCTCTACTTCTATAACTTTAAATATTGGGGATAGACTTTGATAGTCTTTTAGTAGTTTTGTGTTTGATGTTTATAAATAAAGAAATAAAAAATAAATAGCTTGTTATACTCCCATCCCATATTTTGCTGCAAGACTTATCAAAATTCCTCCCAAAAATTGTCCTATATTTGCATAGAACTGAATCTCACCTACTATCAGTTAGTATACAAGGGATAGAAATCATTTCTCACACAGGACTGGTGTGTGAGTTCTACCTACAATGAATTCTTTTCACTGCTTTCAAGATATGAATGGTGGGATCGAACCAGTTAGAAACAGAGAAGCAACATCTGACAAACATTCACACAATCTCCTGTCTACCTAATACACCATCAGTGCTTTCTAGTCAATGGATACTCAGTTGTCATTGACTGTTTTATACAGGAGCACAGATTTTGAAAGGCAGGAAACTACAAAAGGGAGAGATTGCCCAAAGTTCCAGATCTGTCTCTAAGTAACAAGGTCAATTCCCTTCACCCTGGGGATTCTTCCAAAAAGGTAGCGTTTCTAAACCAAGATTTTACTATTCAAAAGGCTTATGCTTATATGCCATGCAACATTTTTGAATTTCTAATTTCTAAGCCTTTACAACCCCCCACTGTTCCTGTTGAACTTTGCTATGGATACAGCAGGAAGCAAGTGGGAGGGGGGGAGAATGTTTGAGGGTATGCGGAGATGGTCAATTTAATCAGGGAATCTCATTATTATGCCATTATGTCTTGTGTACAGAAGCTTTTTTCTTAGGAAATAAAGGATCTCAAATTCAAATAGGAAATAAGCTGTACAATCCCCCTGTGAAAATGGCAAATTATATGAAAAGAGACAAAGAAGACAGCCATCTTCTAGGCAGTGCTGATATTGTAATGCAAAGTTGTTAGGAACTGTGGGTTTGCCTCTCTGTCTGTGACTTGCTAATCTTTTATGGCCTGATGTAATACTTTCTTTACAATCACAAATTATTGTCAGGATGATGAATAGTACAATGTAAACACACACATATGTACACACACACACATAACACGTGTACGCCGATATGTGTGGGAGCTCTACCCTAAGGATTATGTTTGGATACAAGACATCCTTCCATTGTAGTAAATAATTCACCCCCTCTTTTTAGGGAAGGTACCATTCACAGCCATCCCTGCGTCCTGCCTCCGGCCTTGGCACCCTGGGGAGATGCAGTCATGAAACTACAGGTGCTCTTTTCTCCCTGTGCATGGTCAGCTAAATGTCTGTGTCCCTGTCATGAGGATGGCAGCTATCACTGTGACAAAAAAAAAAAAAAAAAAAAAAAAAAGAAGTCAAGTTCTGCTGAAATAGGTTTTTAGCTAGCTTCCAAAGAGAAAAGTTCTCTGATTCTGGCAGACGGGGTGGGGGAGCGGCAGTGATGATGGTGGGGATGTATGTTCAACTGCCATTCAAGCTATTGTTCTTATTGATGTATTGCTCATACCTGCCACTGAATCCTGGGACTTTAACTGGTCTTTGCAATTGCGGGAATTCCAATTCTTTCCCTACCACATTGGAAGATCTGAACCATCTTTTGGGGTATTGAATGACTAAGTCAGGAAGTGCATGTTTCTGCTACAGTTTTGATGACTTGTTAGGGCTTTAGTGAATATCATTTGCAGTCCTTATACTATTCCATTTCTTCTACCCTTCAGGTAGTAGGCAGGAAGCAGGCAGGATCACCACGGGAAGATCCACCTGTTCTGATCAAGTGATCTCCACAGGATCCTCCCCATACTTCAGTATTTCTGCAATGAAAAGTGTGGTTTGCCTCCTATAAATTTGAATAATTAATTCTAATTTGGAAAAAAAGTATTTTTCTGATACATTCTTGTAAATAAAATAACTTTCTTGCATGCCTCTTAGATGAATTCCTATTCTGTTGCAAAATATGAAGAAGAAAGAACATTTTTGTTTGTCTCAAACTGATATGAAACCAGGGCAAAGGTTTTCATCTGCGGCACATTCTTTTCTATTGGTGTACACACATTTACAGCTTTGATGGTGCTTTGTATATTCTCCCTGGGTCTCCAGTACTTATACGGAGAATGCATTCAGCTATACGATCCACAGATGAATTCCAGCAAACATCGACAAAAGCTTAGTGGTTATTTAAATGCCACCAAATGAATGCATTTAAAGAAACAGTGGGTATCAAGTCTATGAATCTTAGGATCGCTTGTTTCAGTGTCTTGTTCTGAGACAGCAGCCCTGACAGAATCCTTTCACAGAACTATGGGAAATTTTGTAAGCACGCTCAGGGTATATAAGCATCATATTGTTTGATATCTACCCTGTCTTCATCAAACAGATAAGGAAACTGAAGAGAAAAAAGACTTAATAAAATTTCCCTGGTAGAGTGGCAGGAGACCCAAGGCTGCTGATCCTTGGCTTTAGCTCTCCATGTTCATCAACAGCATGACAAAGCAACCTGAGACCAAGGCCACCTAATTTGTTTAAAGAGCATGACAAGATTGTATAAAGACAGCTGGAAGGTGAACATGAGCGTGGTGCAATGATGCATGTGTTTGGAAATGTCAACATGAAATCCATTATTTTGTTTGCTATGAAATTGATGAGAAGGAAACATAATCATGTAAATTAAAACAAGTCAGGGCTAGAAGAGAATACCCAGAGAAATCTAGACGCTGGGAAACCCTTCGGTCTCCCTTTGGCTCTTAAGGCACATGGCCATGTTACAAGATGGGTTCCTGCTTTATTGGGGGCTCCTCACGGAATCCTAAAGGGTTAAATAAACCCAGTCAGCCTTAATTTTCCACTGTTTCCATGTTTTCGTTTTCAAAATTACCGTCTTTTATTTTCCATTGTATAACTTAATTCTTTGTCTTATATAAACCTTTTAAAAATCTTCTTGGTTTTCCCTAAGACAGAAAAAGAAAGACCCAATGGATAGCCATGTAGAGAAATGAAGACAGCACAATCAATTGGGAATAACTTGAGGTTATAAAAACGCATGGTGTTTTGAATATCAGATGATGGTACTTATCTGGCTATTTATATTTCACCCTATTTGTTTATGCCAATGTTCCCTTATTTATGGTAAAAGCAAAAGGTGGGTACTACTTAAATCCAGGCTTGCTATTGCTTAGCATGCCAGCAAATAAATTCAAAAATCACTCCCAAATCTTTTAACGTTTTTTTTTTTAAATTTGAGATTGCAGTTTAATTGCATTTCCCCCTTCCCTTTTCTCTCTTCAAGCTGCCTCATATATCCCTCCCTGCTCTCCTTCAAATTCATAATCGGTTTGTTCATCAGTTGTTAACCCAGGAATATATCTATTTGTGCATACACATATTTTCCTAAGTATAACCTGTTGTGTCTATATAATGCTATTTATATGTATGTTTTTAGGGATGACCATTTGGCACTGGACAATCAATCAATGTGCTCTTCCCTGGGGAGGACCATCTCTCCTGCTCCCAGGTTTCCTCAGTTGCCTGTAGTTCTTTGTGTAGGGCTGAGGCCTTGTGGGCTTTTCCCTGTTATGCTTGTCATGCTGGTGACCTCCTTGTTCAGCTCATGTTTGGGTGGTCATATTGGTGAGACAATTCATATAAAGCTTCTGATATAACTAAGAGAGATCTTCTAGGATACTATACTTTTTAAAATACCACACAGTTACTAAAAATCCAGAGAGGTTGACACAGGTTGTGGCTTTAGGTGAAACCAAGGATCACTTTGAGTCTGGATACAAGACTAAATAGCTTGGTTTACTCTGATATTTTTACTCCCTACACCACTGTGTGGTTGGATCCCTGAATAGTTCAGAACCTGTGACTCTGGTTTTCTATTTCTCTTCCTTTGTTTCCATGTGTTTGGCTAGTAAGGTTAACTCTCTAGGATGGGGTTGTCTGGTTTTCTTAGGGTTTGACCAAAGCTCTCTATTGGAAACCTCAGTTCCTGTGTCCAGCGTCCACTGCTTTGCTCCTCCGGGACCTACCATGAACATCTAAAATTCCTCGTCAGTGGAGAACCATTCAAAACCATACCATCCTCCTTCAATGTGTGAAGGTTTATCCCTTACTCTCTTTCATCACATGGTCTCCACACAAAAGCAAACACTAATCAAACATCATACTAAACTTTATGAAACGTTGAAGGTCAGACGATAATGACTGTGCTGGCAACAATAAAATCAGTATCTTGTTTTTTGAAGCAGAAACTTTGACATGGATGTATGGTACGGTTTGGCTACTCAGCACGGCTCCAAAAGACAAGTATGTTCCTTGGCTCCTGGATCCAACTGTTAAGGTGTGACTGACTCATGAAGGTCCTGACTTCATCAGTAGATTGATCACTGATGGGCTCACATTTTCACAACATGCCTGGGAGGTGATGAAAGAGTCTGGCCATGAGGTCCAGTTGGGGGACGTAGATCACTGGGAGTACGTCATTGCTGGCTAGTTCTTGTCTAGATCCAGTTCCTGCTCTCACTCTGCTCCCTCCTCCCTTCTCCACATCCCCTCCTGCCTCCCATTCTCTCCTTCCTGTCCATCTTGATGTAGGTTTTGTCTCCCCTGCTTGTTACAGACATGAAATTCACTATTTCTTCAGGCTCAGAGCAATGACCCTAGCTGACTGTGGACTGAAATCACCACAACCAGGAACCAAAATAAGTTCTTTCTCTCCCTTTGGTTTTGTTTGTTTTGTAGGTGACAGATATCATATACCCTAAAGTAGTCTCAGAATCACTGTATAGTCAAGAATGAACTTGAACTTCTGATCCTTTGCCATCACCTTCCATATGCTAGGGACAGGCAAGCACAACTATACCCCATGTATGTGATACTGGGGATTAAAACCAGAGCTTCATGCATGCTGGATAATACTCTACCGAGCTACATCCTCAGCCTTAACATTTGGTAAGTTGAATAATAGATTTAATGTGTTCTACAACATATTCTGTCTGACAAATGCACTGACTACTTTCCTTTCAGTTAGTCTATTGTCCCCTATAATATATGTGACACTATGTCACATGCTACAATGCCTGCTGTAAATGTGACTTGGTTAACATGCTTTGCCATCAAAGAAATGTAAGTAAAAACTCGTTTGAGATTCCATATTACCTTAGTCAGAATGGCTATCACAAGAAAACAAGTAACAAGAGATACTGGCAAGGATGTTGGGGAAAGGGGACCTTTGCTCACTAATGGTGGAAATGTAACTGATGCAGCCACTGAGAGAATCAGTGAATAGGTTTCTTAAAAAAAAAACATATCAAGCAACCATGTGATCAACTTCTATCATACTAGATAGATGTTATGGTGTGATGGGTATGTACTAACTCACTATATCATACTATATTGATGTTATGGTGTGATAGATATGGACTAACACACTATATCATATTAGATAGAATGTTATGGTATGATGGGCATGAACTAACGCACTATATCATATTAGATAGATATTATGGTGTTATAGGTATGGACTAACACACTATATGATATAAGATAGTTGTTATGGTGTAATGGTATGGACTAACAGAGATGGGGCTGCTGACTTGGGTGAAGGTACATGGGATAGAGTTGGTAAGGATGCCCTGTTAAATGCAACAAAACTCTCCTCCTTTGAACTATTAAAGAGGGCAAAGAAAAAGACCATTCTCATAAACACGTATCCAAATATCAAGGTAACACTGCTGAGAACATTAATGGACAAATTCAAATGTGCCTGTTCCTATGGAAAAGAATACCAGCATGCATATATTGAAACACCTCCCTTGCCCAAGTTCTTAGAAAATGATGACCAAATACATTCTGTCCCTAAAGGAAGGGAAGAGGAGGACAGGGTAGTAAGGTAGGCATTGTCTCACAAGCCACTGGATGCCCAGGGAAGAATGGCAGAGACGCAGAGGCTAATCTTTCTCATATGCATGGCATCTGGCAGTAAGCAGTTGTTGGCCTGATTCATCTGCTGACCAAGTTTTCCAGGGACCCTTGGGTGCTTGTTATTACTTTTACATTCCTCACCCCATGGTTGCAAGATGGCTGTTCTCACACGGCTCTTGCATCCGGATTTTACTTTCATATTCAAGGCTGGAGGGGAAGCTGAGATGCCAGCCTTTCTCGAATTCCTCCTGGTGGGCCACAGCTTGTGTTGTAGTGTCACATGGCCAGTGCCAGCTGGAGCAGAGCCTGGAAAAGCAGTAGACAGAAGTATCACAGTTGGCTGAAACCAGGGGTCATCACACTTCTTCTGTAACAGGCAGACAATAAATATTGTAAGCTTTGCTGGCTCTGAAGTCAGTCTCGGCTGTAACCACCCAGTCATGCCGTGGTAGCAAGACCATGTCTGTGTTCTTATAAAACTTTATGATACTGAAATTTCACATAAAGTCCACATATTGTTACATATTTTCCATTGTTTTTGTCAACCATTCAAAGTGTTTTAACCAATTTGAGATTATAGATGGGGGCCCTGATTTGACCTCAGAGCATATAGTTGATGGCTCTCCAGCTTAAAATTATGGAAACCCATCACTAGGCTCCATGACAAGATAGGGCGAATTAAGTCACACAGTCTGTATGCTAACAGTTATCTATGAGAGAGAAACCAATACCAGAGAGACAAATAAAAAGGCTGGAAATGGTATAGAGTTTTTATTTTCTACATGAAATAGAATTTCTGCAAGTCACTTGGTAGCTGACCTGGGCAGAATATTTTATCCCATTCTTCTTCATCCACTTTAGCCTAGAATATTTTTTTTTAAGTGAAGGTCATATCCCTTTTTAAGATTAGTGGAAATGCATACTGTTTCTCACACAGTGAGTTATTAGGAACATCTTTTCAGAAGGTAAATATTTTCCAATCAACATGGCATACACTAATTATTGTTGCTACACTTTATAAAGGCAAACTGGAAAAAAAAACCTCAAAATTATGAATTAAACTCTACTCTAGTTTCATAAATTTCACAGTTTTATTCCTGTACTTTGGGTAGTGAGGAAATACATGTGGACCCCTGACATCGGAAAAGATATTCTATAGCTGGTTTTGGCTCAGTCTCATTATACATTTTCTTCTTACGAGAGAGAAAGGGGGAACAAGAAGGCTCCCCTTCCACATTTAATTACAAAGGCAATTTCCGTTATAGCCCACTTACAGGAATACCTCTTAGCATGTTGCCAAAAGTATCACAACTTGTTTATCCAAAGGTCACGTGTGAATCAGAGCCTTTTGATATTAATCAAGTAATTTGCGAGTGTTGCTGGGAAAAAGAAAATGTTAGCTTTATTCTAAGAAATGAAACAGCTCATTAATCAAGCTTACTCTACTGGAGATAATTTGAGGGAGAGAGAAAGGGCAAATAGACACTTCAGATAAGAAATGGGCCTTAAAATAGGGCTTGCCAAAGTTTTCTGCACAGAAAGTACTTAAGTAAACTGACTTCAATCAAACACTATATATATATATATATATATATATATATATATATATATAAAATCCTACCCAGCAGGCCAAATTTAAGTTTTACATATGAACTACTTTATTAGTGTTCACTTAATGTCCCAAGTTAAAGATGCTATGTAGATAGATAATGGGTTTTATTTAAAACGTTTCCTTTCTATTTTTGTTTCTTACTGTTATTACTGCCACAGCTTACTTTTTGTAGCTTTGAAACTTGTTCTCTTTCAATCAGAAATAAATTCTGCCTTAGCAAGTATTTAAAGGCATCTAGCAAAATAGCATAGGTTTCAAGATCGGGGATATAAAAATCCGCTCTTGTCTAAAGGAATAAAGGATATAAGAGGGAGTCTTTTTTTACAGCACGATGAATTGCAAAAGTCCATTAGCCAAATGCAATGAATAGTTAAGTTTGATGAGCCACGCATTATCTGAATCTGTCAGTATATTAAAGTGACATGGGAGAATAAAAGATTTTAAAATATTGTGTCTTATTGTCTGATTCATTTAAAGACCCAGCTTTATTAAAAAATAAATGTTTTAATACAATGTACAACAGAATGTTTAGACATTACAATATTTAAAAATTCTAGGAAATATTTCTTTCTTGAACATTTTCAGTGCCTCTATCTATAGGGGAAGATATGGCTGAGAAACAATGTGCCTTTATAGAAGATCTCAGAGTTACTCTTAGGAGCGACAACATCTTTAATGACAGCAGAAGGCATATCAACAGATGTCTCTGGAGGCCAAGCAGAAGAAGGGGTGGATGGTGTTCTGGCTGGTTTTATGTGTCAACCTGACACAAGCTAAAGCCATTAGAGAGGAAGGAGCCTCAGTTGAATTAATGCCTCCATGAGATACAGTTGTAAGGCATTTTCTCATTTAGTTATCAGTGAGGGAAGGCCCAGCCCATGGTAAGTGGTGTCATGCCTGGACTGGTGATTCTGAGTTTTATAAGAAAGCAGGCTGCGCAACCTAGGAGAAGCAAGCCAGTAAACAGCTCCCCCACCATCAATTCTGCATCAGCTCCTGCCACTGGGATCCTGCTCTGTCTGAGTTCCTGTCCTGACTGCCTTCAGTGATGAACAGCCATGCTGAAGTGTAAGCCTAATAAACCGTCTCCTCCAAAACTTGCTGTTTGGTGATGGTGTTTGGTTGCAGCAACAGAAACCCTAGGAAGACAGATGGTTTGCTGGAATACACACACACACACACACACACACACACACACACACACACACACAAAAATATGAAAAAAAAACACAATAAGGCCAGTGTAAATGATTCTTCGGAATATCCAAAAATAGCCTCTAGACTAGGAAAAAAGAAAGAAAGAAAACCCTTGAGAGAAGCACAGAGTTTGGTCCTAAGAGGTACATGATACAGAAGTACGGAAGTCACAAACAATGAACAGCTGCATAACTCTGTTGAATATGCGTTGACTTAAAAAAAATCCTGTCAAGTTCAGCTAACTCGTGACTGTGAAGGACAGCCTCAATGAGGGCAGCATTTTAAGTTGAAGCAACTGGTTTCATATTTCTCAAACGTTCATTTAAAAAAAAAACAATACCAAAGTAGTTAGCGGAAAATTATGTTTGTGCACCCACCTTTAAAAATGAAATACTGAAATAACATTCATCTCGTCTATTTTTTATCACTTAGAAATATAGTTAGAATTGGTTTCCGGTTCAGGATCAAACTCTTTTAGATGGAAACACTTGTCAGTCATATCCTTACTCCAAAACGGGAGGAAGTAATTAATGGAGCATGCCCATGGAGCATACTGATCATGTCCACGCCCCTCACACCAGCCCTGGCTTTGTACTGAAGCCATTAATGTCAGAGTCAGAATGGCTGACTCTCCCAGGATATGGATTTGGTCAAACCAGGCAGCCATTGTAATCTTCTGAACCCTCACCTAGAATTTTAAGATAACCATGGCTCTCTATACTTAGTTATATTGCTTTGCGGCTAAATAGAAAAGAGATGAAGCCTTTCAAAAGAATAAAACAATCTGAATGAGAAAATGTAAAACAAAAATCTCCCTGTGAGGGAGAGGGGGAAGCTAGCCATCCCCTCCCTTAGATTTACAACCATGGAGACCCCAGAGCTCCAAATCCCAGGAAGCACACAGAATGAAGTTGTGGTGGGTGGGATACATTCCCACCCACGACACAAAGCTCAAAAGGGAAGGAAGGTAATATTGCAACATCCCGTGGTGGTTTCAGTTTCATCTGTGTCTCTGTGTGTTCTTTCCTGTTCTAGAGAATCTGTGTTGTTTGATCATTTTGCTGATATTCCCAAGACAAAATGAATTTAAAACCAAGATACTTGAAAAGCAGTTTGGAAAGTATTTTTATACTGAGTAAGACTTACAAATCTTCATTTGTCCTATCTCCCCCCCCCTTTTCCTTTAATATGGGGGGAAAAAAAGATGAGATGATGAAGGGAATGAGGAAGGTGGTGGGGAGGGGGGAGAGGAAGACAGGGCAGCCAACATCACTGAATTACATGACCACCAAGGTGTCCCTAGCGTTATCCACAATGTCTGCCCTCATCTCCTTTTGACTTGACTGAATTTAGCTCACCTGAAACCTTTGCTTTTATGCTAAGTATCTGCTAATCAACACATTTCAAATTACATCTCTCTTTTCATCAATTTCCCCTGGCGGTGAGTCAAAGGTGCAGACACTTACGTTTGTCACTGGGTTCAGCTGTAGACTTCATAGACTCATAGTGAGTGTTGTGTGCACAGCAGAGAGAGAGAGAGAGGAGAGCCAGTCAGTGTGAAGAATGGAATATAGCTAGTGATCATGAAGACTTGTAGCAAATGTATTTTCCATTATCACCCTGCAATATAAAAATGACATACTGCTAGTATTTGACTATTTTTATCTGGCTCGCAGGGAGCTCTCACTAGCATGCATGATCCCGAAATCTTTGATTCAACAAAGAATAGCCTAAAATATAGCAAAAGGTGATTTTTTAAAAAAAATTACAACACTGCTTGTCCAACATTTTAGGTGTGTTCCCTACCCAGCAATTCTATATTAAATTAACCCATTTCTGTTAATCTGTGTATTGTCATGAGGCTGTGGCTTACCCAGGTAAGGTTCAGGCATCTTTATCCTTCTGCAGCTACATGGCATTTCCTTGACTGTGCCCTCTCTCTCTCTCCCTCCCTCCCTCCCTCCCTCCCTCCCTCCCTCCCTCCTCCCCTCTCTTTCTCTCTCTCTCTCTGCCTGGCTATATTCTTTTCTGCTTTAGGACAAAGCAGCTTCTTTATTAACCAATAGTAATAAAGCATATTTATAGCATACAGAAAAGAATACCACACATCATCTGATATACTCTCAGAATCACCACATGCCTGGTTTACAGACACAATGTGTTTCAGAAATTCATTTTACAGATACACTGTATCTCGACACCCATCTGCATGCATACAAGGGTGCTTTCCCAGAAAGATATGACAGAAGGTCATTAGGGTCTCACTTTCCACCTCTGTTTCAAAGTAGAACCAGACAACGTGGCAGGGAATCCACCCATTCTGCGGAACATACTTTCAAGATGAAATACATTCATTTTAACATGGTCAGTAAACCATGGCTCATAGATAAATCTGGTCTGCTACTTATTTTTATAAATAAAGTCTAAAAGGTGATTTTAAAAAAATTCATCCATCATGCCCAATTTGGTTTTGCTATCAGAATGTCACACACTGAATCTATTGATAACTGTCAGTGAGCCTTAGATCACCAGCCAGTCAGAAGAAACAGACAACTGTTGCCATCACAACATAGGAATGGAGTCTAATTAATGGTTGATATACCTAGGACTATGTGTTCCATTATACCTAGACCAGCTGTATTGGCTACATATAATTCATAAATTTATCCTAATATAAATATTTTATGTCTTTGGCCAGACCAGAACTGACTTTAGCTAAAATTTTGTGTCTCTCTCTAGTTCAGTGATTCTCAGCAGTTGGGTTGTAATCCTTTTGGTGGTCAAATGACCCTTTCACAGGGGTCATCCAAGATCATCAGAAAACACAAATATTTATGTTATAATTCATAACCATAGCAATATTACAGTTAAGAAGTAGCAATGAAATAATTTTATGATGGGAGATCACCACAACATGAGGAACTGTGTTAAAGGGTCACAACCCTAGGGAGGTTGAGAACCCCTGCCCTAGTTCAAGATCTTCTGCCCTCTGTGGTAGGCTTGGGTTCTGCACGATTGTGGCTAGCGCCTCAGGGCTTTACCTGCTGCCTGGACCACTATGAATGTGTCATCTAATCAAGTCAACTAGCAGCTCTTAACAATGATGTCTACATTTGTACGTGCCCAAGCCTCCTGCTTGGAAGATATGACTGAATTCTCAGAGCATCTTTTTGGAACTAATAAAGAGCAAAAATTTGTAAACAAACACAATCCCAAATAATAATTGATCCACTAAAAAGGAGTTAAAACAAAGTAGCCCCAAATAAATAAAACTAATTGGAGTGATATTTTGTTTGTGTTTTAACAAATAAAGCTTTCCTGAAGATCAGAGTGCAGAGCTAAGCCACTAGAGGCCAGGCAGTGGTGGCTCACACCTTTAATCTCAGGATTCGGGGGACAGATGGATCTCTGCTAGTTTAAGAGAGGCTACACGAAATTGATCCAGTCTAAAAGATAAACAAAACACATAAAGGTGATCCAGCAATTGGGATCACATGTCTTTAGTCTCAGCACTGGGGAAGTGGAGAAAGGAGGGATATGGCTGGGTGGAGAGAGGAATATAAGGCAGGAGGAGAACGGAACTCACTGCAGTCTGAGGAGCAGTCAGTCTGAGCACAAGATCACCCCTTTGGTCTGAGCGTTGGTAGAGGTAAAACCTCTCTAGTGCCTGGTGTGTATGTGTGTACGTGTATGTGGGCGCATGCACGCGTGTGTTCACCTGTGTGCATGTTCAAATGTACGTGCATGGAACTGAAGGCCAGAGGACAGCCTCCACAGCCAGTCCACCTGTTTCGGTTGTCATTGTTAAAAGCACATAGGGTTCTGGGGATGAAAAGCAGGGACTCATGCTTGGATTTACTACTAGCGCTTCATCAACTCAGTCTTTCCCCCAGTCCGCAGTACTTTGACACTGTATTTTAGTGACCTTTTTTTGAATTATCATTAGTATAAAATAGGCAAATAGTGACCTTTTTTGAATTATCATTAGTATAAAATAGGCAAATAGTGACCTTTTTTGAATTATCATTAGTATAAAATAGGCAAAGTAAAATATAATCTATTGTAAAGGGACATAAAATGTCCACATACAGATTATCACAATGCATTTGAAAGAAAACAAAGGGATAATGTAAATGAAATAAGCCATGATTTTCAATTGGTTTTATTTATTTTATAATATGGATTTTAAAGAACTAAAACCTTAACTGTGATTAGAGTGAGTATTGTCCTTAACTGTGAAATGAGCAGACAAGAAGGAAAGAGCCAGGGCTGAAATTAAAAGTAGACACTTCGGCCGGGCAGTGGTGGCACACGCCTTTAATCCCAGCACTCGGGAGGCAGAGGCAGGCGGATCTCTGTGAGCTCGAGACCAGCCTGGTCTACAAGAGCTAGTTCCAGGACAGGCTCTAAAGCTGCAGAGAAACCCTGTCTCGAAAAACCAAAAAAAAAAAAAAAAAAAAAAAAAAAAAAAAAAAAGTAGACACTTCGTACACACCCCCTTCCCTCCAACATGTATCCATCCCCCTCTCTCCGTATCAGTCCTGATGTTCTGGCTTTATATTAGTTACAGTACCTGAGAGGTATGCCCAGCTGATAAACGATATTTTCATTCTTTTATGCCATTTTGAATCTTCAATTTTTTTGAGTAAAATTGGTTGCTTTCCCAGTGCGTGTTTTAAAAACTTTTACTACAAGCTCTAGCTGCTCAAACTTGCCAAGAGAAAAATCTCAGAGGAGTTACTTTGAGGGTTCTAGGATGGAAATGGGACACCGCAGTAATTATTACAAAAGTCTTGAGCTATTATTACTCGAAACACGGAATGCCACTCTCTCCACCTAACTGGAGCCGACAGCTTTGTCTTGAGTAAGTGAGATGCCTGTCAGATGCAAGAGAGGCAGGAGATAAGTGTGTCTCTAGTCAGCGCGGCTAGCCAGTGCTGACGACGACGTAAACAGGTTTAACACTCCAGCTTCAGTCCCAGTTTACTGCTGATGCGCAATTTGCCCATCAGCAGTAATGAAAATGTGATGGATTATAGGGCAAGCAAACCTCTCCAGGGCTGTCTCCCTACTCCATGTCAGAAATTGGAAGTATGGCCAATGCATATCCTCTTTCCATAATCTCAGCAATCCTGAGAAAATTTTGCCAGGCTGAATTTTAAATATTTTCTTTTACCTTCTTAGATCAGGATCAGTGCTAACAAACGTATCACATTATCTGGTGTGTGTGTGTCTTTCTCACTTAAGATTTTCCTGCCGCATAAAATTGCTTCATTTTCTAGAAGAAAATTAAACAACGCGTGACACCAGAAATCAGCTGTAGGAAGTGGGAGAAGGTCTCAGAAGCCGAGAAGAAAGCTTTATAGGAATTTCAGGAAGTTCACATGGAACTTATATCCTACTAGAGCTCTGGGGGTAGGGTGGGAATGGGGTGGGAAACAGCTCAAGCCCCTCGCAACAAGAACCCAAGGCCAGTATGGGATTGAGGGGTGGACAGAATGAAAACTGGCTCAAAAGCCGTCTGCATTCTGCAGGAAGACCACCCAAAATGACAAAGCAAGACAAAGTCCCAGCCCACATGCTTCTCTTCTGCTTTGCAAAAATAAGCACAAGTTAGCAAAACTGCATTGCAATTCAATTCTCTCCCTGTCTCCTTAAAGTATCACATTCCATGCATGCATAACCTCTTTCGCTAGAAATTTTCCTTCATTAATTTTGTAAATGGTAGGATGCAAATTCAATACTACCATACTGTTATACTACTATAGTATTTAAGTGGAAAACCATATTCTAAAGGTGTATACAAATGAGCTGCCACGATTCTAACACATTAGCTACCTACAGAAACCATCTCTCCCCTTTGCATTAGGAAGAATAATCAAGACTTAATGTATTTCCTTTCTCTTCACTGGAAACATATACTACGTGAAAACTGTCATCACTCTGGTGAAACACAAATGGAGAATCATGTATTGCCTATATCAGAGCTCTTTACAAGGTGAGCACTGAAAAATAGCAAGTAGCTTACGAGTAATTAGATGGCACTTTCATTTATATATTTTACGGTCTTCTACTCAGCAATAATGTGCTAGGCTGGGGAAACAATGCTAGATAGAAAGACGTGGTCCATGCCTTCAGTAGTTTTGCAGCACAGCTAAACTGTTAGGTAGGTTTACATCAATTGGGCCGTTATATGTCATTTACTCAGGAAAGACCTCTTAGTAACGGAGTGTTTTTATAGTTATTTGGGTGCAGCTACTAACTAGTTTGGGATAGATAAACCACTTAACTTGTGAGCCTTCTACTCCGGAGGTAGAACGTAAATGGTGCCAGTTGCTGAGCACTGAACTGTCACAACCTGTTCCCAAGATATTGTCCTTTCATTGCATCTAGTAATTGTCATGATCATCTGCAGTGAGAGAGGTACTGGGGAAAGTGATGAACGTGTTAGAAGAAAGCCGAGTGTTGGAAAAATCTGAGTCCAGTTTCGATACAGTGCCCCAGTGCTGAAAACTATAGACAGGTACGTCAGAACAACGTGGGGACAGACTTGTGGTCACTGAGGGTAATGACACTGGGCAAGCTAATTGAGGAGAGATGATTGACACCTCTCACGCAGTTTCTTGACCCCTAAAACTACAGTGCCTCATACATCCATTGGGTGCTCAGCAGATAATACACCTTCAGAGCCAAGTTTTATCCTCTACTGCAAGAAAGAGTTGATACAACCAGGCTGCTGTAGATGTAATAATAAGTTCAGCAAGACCAGAATTCTCTGTATGTTGGCACTTGGTCACCACAGGCTCCCTATCATTGACCCCTGAGTGGGTTGCACCTGCATTTCTTAGCGGAATAGGGCTGTGCTTTTGTGAAAGACAATGACTTCAGAACCAGTCTTCTGACTGCGGCCATTATTTTATACCATAATTAACTGGGACAGTGAGCTGGTGACTGAAGAATTCTGTTTTGAATGGCTCTTAGAGTGTTTTTTCCATATTTCAATAAGCAAAGAAAAAATGTTATCTTTTTTGAACATGGAAAATTAGGGAATATAAGTAACTTATTATTATTATTATTATTATTGTGAGAATTGATTACATATGTATCATGTTTAAATTCTACTCTTTTCAACTTTTCTTCTATTACCTTAAAATTCCAAAATTTATGATAAACATTGTAGGGATTGAGAGATTGCTCAGTAATTAAGAGTACATCTGGCTTACTAAAGTTTGGATAAGAATGTCCTCCCTGGGCTTATATATCTGAAGACTGAGTCCTTAGTTGATGGTGACACTTTGGGAGGGCTGAGGAATGCAGCCTTGATGAGGAAGGACATCACTTGGGAAAGGCTTTCAAGTTTTCAAGCCTCTTGTCATTTCTGGTGCTCTCCTTCTCTGCTTCTTGCTTGTGGTTTTAAGAGGGGAATGCTAAGGTTCTCCTTCCTGCCATTACGCCTACTTCCTGTTGTCATTGACTTGACCACCATGACATTTATGCCCATGGAACCAGAAGTCAAACACTCTGTTCGTTAAGGTGCCTCAGTCAGAATGTCTTATCAGAGTAGCAGAAGAGTAACTGAGACGCTACTGCTCTTTCAGAGGACCTGAGATTGGGTCCCAGAACTTGTGTGTAGTTCCTCTAAGTACAGCTCTAGCTGATCTGACAGCTGTAGACAGAGGGCACCTGCATTCACACGCACATAATGCCCCACACATACACGCA
Source organism: Arvicola amphibius (assembly GCF_903992535.2). Classification (NCBI taxonomy): domain Eukaryota; kingdom Metazoa; phylum Chordata; class Mammalia; order Rodentia; family Cricetidae; genus Arvicola; species Arvicola amphibius. The sequence goes on from NC_052063.2 coordinate 18,965,470, forward strand.
AAATGTAATATACATAAATCCTCAAAAGATAAGCATGGTGGCGCAAGCCACTTGGGATGTTGAGGGAAGAGAATTGCTGCAAGTTTAAGATCAACCTTGAGAAGCCTGTGCCGTGAGACCTTATCTCACACAAAACAAAACACAAAGACTCTCAGAGTTTCAGTGCTTTTGCTATGGAAGAGTCCTAAAGAAGCGATACACAACGTATTTGTTAGCAAGGCTTTATTGTTCAAAACAAAATTGAAATTCTCTGGCACATAAAACAATTATTTCTACAAAAGGAAAGCCTACAAATCTTGATAATTTATACAAATAACAGTTTTTCAAAAAATAAAATTTTAATTTAGTAAACTTGTCTTGTGCTCTACACTTGTAGCACTGTCTGCAATGATCCACCATAAATCCCTGAGCAGAGACGTTTCGATCATGTTCTAACAACCCAGCCCTCCCCTCCCCGAGTTGGTCAGCTACTTAAGTCCAGCCCTGGGGTGAAAAGTGTCAGGGATGTGTAGGTATTAAAGATCCATGCATTTTATGACACAGGCCCAGCTGTTAACAACGTTGGGAAACTGAGTCATGTGGAGTCTGGCTACGGTGCATTCGGTGAACCTAAAGGAACCAAGTGTTGGAGAAAAAGAAACAGTAACGAGAAAGACATAAAATGGGAAATCTAGAATAGCACAACAACTATTTAAATAAATAGAAAATGTTAGACACTGAATTCATCTTTATAGCCTTATATTAAATTCCTTTTTCTTCCTTTGGTCCTAATTGCCAATGCACTAGAAAATGAGACAGATACTTCAACCCGCTATTTTGGTTGCTGGTGTTAATGTTAAATGTAATTCTGACAGCACAGTGCTTTAGTTATAATTTAATTTCTGGCCCTTGAGCGAAATGTTTACAAAATAATATACACCTGGTAGGAGGGCCTTCTCATTAATCTCATCAAACATCCCCCCTTCATTTATCCTTCCCACAAAGAGGCTAACGTCATAGGACCGCTACTTCAGAGTCTTGGCCCACTGTATTCAAAAACATGACAGAACCTAGAATAGAGGGGAAAATATAGTATTTTTGCATGTCCGGCTTCCCTTTAGTAGCATCTGATCATATGTGTATATATACATGACGTACGAAAGGGAAGATGAAAAAACAAATTTTTAGCTGCAAATAACTGTCTTAACAAAACTGTTTTCTTTTTTTGTTCCTTTCATAGGGTTGGATAATAAATAAATAAATATGCAGGATATATAATAGTTAATTTCTCTACAAAGAAGTTGCTAATGCACTGGTATTCCAGGAATTTAATTTTCCGTGGCAAATTTTAAACGTTAAAGAAATTTTTTTTCTGTTTCATTTTATAGTCTTGTTATAAAACGATCACTGAAATACCTATTATTAGGTAAGGACGTAAAATACTCAGTTTTCTATTGGAAAATAAGAAAAGCATTTGGCAGAAGACATAGATATAGGCAGGCTGATGCTTACTTCATGGCATCTTCAAATAATTTATTTTTGACGTCTTTCAGGAAGAGCAAAATAAGATAATCATCCAGGATTTATCTGCATCGCTGTTTGGGCATATGTTTGGAATCGATGGGCATTTTACACCAGCTCTTTCAAAAACACAAAATCATTGACAATAATCCTTCTGTACTCAACCTTCATTGACTCATTATAGCAACCACCGTCTAGGAAGCACCAAGGACTTTGCCTTCTATAGTAACCATCGGGCACCGGGACTGGAACACTCATAGCATCCCTTTGTCTCGGCCTCAGTGATATGTGTATATAGACACCGGAAAAGGTAATTTCAAAAGAATTAACACAACGAGATCTGACGAAAAGTTATGGAGAAAATACTGACGATATAAAAATGAACATGACTTGGGACACACACCCAAGGCCTCCCTAGGTCCTCTCATACCGCCTGTATGAGTGGTTAGCGCATCTCTTCACGTTCCTTTTGAGACATGGGCAAACAAATGATGTTCAACCCTGGGAAGCCTAGGACATTCAAACCATAAAATGTTTAGGTGTATGCGTCAAGAAACAGCGGCAGATTCAGACAGATACTGACACAGTATTAAAATCAAAGTTTCATAAGTTTCAGAAATCAATAAGCAGGCTGTCCCAGAGAGGGAAGCCAACAGCGGTAAGGTCAACTGGTGGGCCACTGGATTCACACTATGCTTTAATCATCCCCTGTTCACACTTAACCTTAAGAGTCCACGGTGGCTGGATGGGCTCTCTGACCTTCCTCTCACAGTGTTGAAGGAACAATATATTTCAAAATTCTCTTTCAAAAGTGAACAATGTTTGCAATGAAGATTTCCCCCTCCCTTCTACAAATGCCAAAGATCCTGTTAAGTGCTCTGGTTTACAGTCTACCTACGGGTAACAATTCCACCCTCCAGGAGGTTTCAATGTTTCCCTTTTTGGTGTTAAGGGGCGATGCCCATAGCAAAGTGGATTCACGCAGCAGCGGCAGTAACCAAGACGACCTCGGTCCTGGACTTAAAGTCCACGGTGAACTTTGATCGCAGCACAGCTGGGAAGGTCTGTCTGTTACTGAAGCCAGCTTTGACAAGCGTAGACGATGAGCCCCCGTGTGTCAGGTCTTGGAGGTCTTCAATCCTTGCTTCTCCATGATGTTCCACAGCTTGCGGAGATTGGACTGAGTGATGACGTCATCTGGCTTGAGTTGCAGAGCCCGCAAGTAGTTGGCCTCAGCCTTCTGGAGCCGGCCGTTGAGATGGAGAATGGCTCCCAGGTTCATGAGAGCAGCGGGATACTGTAACAAGAGAGAGGACATGAGTGGTAAAGAGGCCGTTTCAAAAGCTCCTTCAGGGAAGACAAAAGTCCTCATCCTCTCATGAAGATGAGTTCCATACCTAGAGGCATCCGATGGAAGCAATGTGCCAACTTACACAGAGACAGGAAGAACACACATCTTCAAAAAACCTGCCATGTCCTTTGTACTTTAAGTAGGACAGTAAGGAATGGTATCTTTTTTTTTTCCTTCTTTAATGGCAAAACAATCATTCAGGCTGATTTTTGGAAAGAAATAAAAAGAGTTTTAGCTTTATCAGATCATGGTGGTACATCCCCCTAGGTCTATCTTCAGATGTCATGGTGGTACATCCCTCTAGGTCTATCTATCCGGAGCTGAAGGGCATCCTTGACTACACTGTGAGAGTTATAGGGTAGCATGAACTATATAAGGCTTTGTTTAAAAACAAATTTAAATGAATACAATTTCAGATAGAATTGATCTTCTGAAAAAAGTCCTCAAATACAGCTTAGTGACAGGGTGCTTGCCTGGCAAGCTTGAAACTCTAGGTTCAAGTCCCAAGCAGAGGCAAAGCCAACCAACTAAAAATATACCTCAAAGGTGAGAAACAAGAACTAGAGGGAAAAGGGAATATATATGTCCACGCTGTCTTGTCTCTTCTTGGCTATAATCTAGGCTTTCTGTGTATAAACATTAAGCTATGAGATTTATTGATATTTTCAGAGTGGAAGCCCTGAAAAAACATTTAAATTTAAATTGAACATCTTTCGCAAACCTAGACTAAAATATTTCCCAAGACAAGCCCTTACATTTAAATATTATACATTGTTAGATTTTTCTAATGGTGAATGTATATATAAATATATCAAATTAGTCAATACCAAAACAAAATTTAAAAGACGGTATAGGAAAATATAACTTGTAAAAACAAGTCATTTTATATTACTTGTTGTAAAGTATTTAAAGAAGAAAAAACAGCCGGGCGGTGGTAGCGCACACCTTTAATCCCAGCACTCAGGAGGCAGAGGCAGGCGGATCTCTGAGTTTGAGGCCAGCCTGGTCTACAAGAGCTAGTTCCAGGACAGGCTCTAGAAACTACAGGGAAACCCTGTCTCGAAAAAGCAAAAAAAAAAAAAAAAAAAAAGAAGAAGAAGAAGAAAAAACAGAACAAAACAAAAAACTTCTTAAGTAATGCTTTTACCATGGCAAGTGAAATATAAAACTATCATATAAAAATTGGTAAGAAATTTTTTAAAATAAAGATTATGGTAGCCATAGTTTACTGCAAGGAATTTTGTCTCCAACTTCTCAGATATTTGTTTATTAAAGTATATTGCAATGGGAAAAATATTTTGCTTGCTATCTACAAAGATAGGGGCTGTTGCCCTGTTTGCATCCGATCCTTAGAAGGTTCTTTCTAATTAAAAGCAATCTTTTTGGCAGCTACATAAATGCATAATTCAAATATCAGATAAACAATGTTTATATGCTACGACTGTGCTTTCATTTTGAAGATACTGTCAACCATTAATTGTCCTTCACTCTGTGCAAAAGCCAAAGATAATTTCCAATCATTTTATGATTTAGTATTTTTACAATGCATGCATTTTTCAGTTGAATTCATCTGACCCTACTGTTTACTGTAAAAACAAATATTTCTGAACCAAATCAACGCTGGGGAGAGTGGAATAGCTCAGTGCAAACAAAGGGGGGAAAAACATGTTCAGATTTCACATCGAGGAGATCTGGGTTTGAGTTCTTGCTTAACCATGATGACCTTGGTGAAGCAGCCTAATGCCCTGTGCCCAGTTTTTTGAATGTTGCCAGAAATACATAAAAATAGTAAACAGACAGACATGGCAGAATATAGCCCCAAAGTACATACTCTAAAAATGTCATGGTCACTTTCCCAAGTTTACTAAATGCTTGTTGGTAATTTTCATAATTTGGACTTCATTGGCTAGAGACTGTCTCTCTATACACATCAAATTCTCCAAAACTCTCAAATGCTAGCCATTATTTTCAAGCTTTCCTACATGCTTTTTTTCTTTCCAAAAATAATATCACAAATATAAGCGAGGCTTGACTTTCACCAACCTTTTGGCGAGGATGACTTCATGCTTATGAAGAAAAATACAGATGGTCAGTTTCTAATTTTAAAGCCAATTCAAGCACACACAGCTCTAAATTATATGACAGTGCAAATCTCTACACTGGAAACCAAAATAACCCCATCTACTGCATCTTCCAAAGGAATGCTGCTATCACAGCAACGTTATAATCTCAAGCTCCTCGAGGCCTGAACACATTTCTGAACTGTATCTCCTCACAGTACTTGGCATGACTATCAATAAACAGCCACTGAACTTTAGTATGCATGTATTCACAGTACCAAATACTAGAGATGCTAAAATGGGGCAGGGGAATCGCTGTTGGAGGCCATTCCTTGTTAACCAGAAGTAGAAGAAGCCAGGGAACTGGGATGAAGATAGTCCTTACTTCCTCAATTACAGTGTTACCAATGTGTCTTTACCTATAGTATGTATGCCTCAAATTGCAACAGAGAAAGAGTACACAAAACTCTCAAGGACTATGTAGTCAGATAGCCTAGTTCCCATACCAGCTCTGCCACACAGAAATGCAAATCTAGACAAGCTGGGTGTGGTCTTTGGACCTCAATTCTTGTCCATGTGTGATGACAGAGTATTTGCTTTATCTAGTTACTAAAGAGATTATATGAGAATAAGATAATAATGCCTTTTGTTCCTTCCTTCCCCACTTTGTCTTATCCCTTCAAAACTGCAAACCAGAATCTTCCTCCGAGTGCCCCTGAACAACACACACCAGGGCTTCCTGACTGCCTGTGCCTGTATTAACTTCCTAGTCTTTTTGAGGTTGTTTCCTAAGAGACAGAAATGAAAATCCCTGGGGATGTACACCACCCAAGCTACACACATGTACTGTATTATTGTTTCTAAACTACAGTCCATGATTTCTTCTCTCCTTTGGAATTATCTTCCTGCCATCAGTTGATGAATAAATATTAGTATTTAGTATTATTCTAAGGAAACACAATAAAGAAGCTAAATTAGTTTGATAAATGATTCCTAAATGCTAATTACAATGATGCTTTGGCAACAAATTTAATTTTTCTCACAACCATAGCATGTTATTCAGTAAATAAAAATAATCATAAATCTATGTTAGGAAGTTAATATGTGATGTTAGATCAAGGAAAGTCATTTAATATGTTAATTGTTTTCCCTAAAGAGTAAAAGTATCTGTAAACTAGTCATGTGTATGATATAGGATTTCTCTCTGTATACCATTGGTTAATAAAGAAGCTGTTTTTGGCCAGTGGCTTTACAAAATATAGCCAGGCTAAAAGATATATATATATCATATATATATATGATATATATATATATATATATATATATATATATATAGAGAGAGAGAGAGAGAGAGAGAGAGAGAAAGAGAGAGAGAGAGAGAGAGAGGGCAGAGTCAGTGAGACTCCATGGAGCCGCCAGAGAAAAGAGATGTGAGCCATCAGCTGAAATCTTTCCAGTAGGCCACAAGCCTTGTAGTAAAATATAAAATAATAAAAATGGGTTAACCAAAGATATAAGAGCTAGCTAACAATACGCTTGTCATTGTAATTGGCCAAACATCATTTTAATTAATATAATTTCCTCCTACTACATGTGCATATTTAAGAGCATCCATAGTTTAAGAGGTTGCATATTTAGTTATAATCATAACATTTGTAAGGGCTGTAAATACCTATTTTAATAGGGAAACTACTTGAGAAATAAAAAACCTGTATAAAATACTGCATGAGACATTGTATGATTATCTGGGTAAATGATAAACTGTGACTGAAGTAATGGATATTGGCACCCTACGTAACAGCTTCGAAAGTGTCAACCATGATTTGAACATAATTTTATACTTTTCTAAAAGCATAAAAATAACATATACACAACAGTGCTTTATCTCCAATGACAATTGGCTTATTTTCCCAAGCCTGTCATGTGTCACCCTCCAGAGTGGCGGCTATGGTGGCTTAATGCATGCCCACTGTCCTGAGGAACTTCTGGTCTTCTAGCCATAAAACTGAGTTCAGAGAGTAGTCTTGGCAGCACTTCAATGCTGGACAGAAAATCAGAATTGCTCACCCTACCTACCGAGTCAGAATGCGAGTTTTAACCAGATCCTAAAGTTCTTTTATTCCCATTAACATGCGAGGGGCACCGTCATCAAGGTCACTTCCGGATCAAAGATGCTATTACAGCACTTACAAAGAAACTGCTTAGAGGGGGTATATCGTTTAGAACAAAGTATGTCAGATCATGGATCTATCCCCTTGTAAAGTAGAATTCTCCTTTTAGTTGTGTAATTATTAGAGACAGTAAACGTTCAAAATGAAATTTTATTAACAGAGCTGTCAGTGATTAAATGCTGGGAGACAGAAAGAGGACATGTCTAAACAGCCTGCAAGACTCTTTGGCTACGGAAGCGAATGCAAGACTTTCGAGTGGCAGTCCATCATATTGCAGACTGGTGGCTTTGCTCTGTGCCAGCTGCAGCTCATGGGTTGGAGATGAGACCCACAACCACAACTGCCAACGTCTTCCCTCTCACACATGGTCTTTATTGAACACAGCCGTTGAAATTTGCAGCGTGTTAACCATGGCAGGCAGCAGCTTACGACCGTGTAACACAGGGCTCCTGGCTTAATACAACAAATGAGGCCACCTCCTTCTTCACAGGCTAGAACAGAGAACCAGGCCTCGCTTGCTCCCTTGAAGTGGGCAGATGCTTTACATCAAATGGGATGACTGGCAGCCATGTGGAGGCAGCGTATGACGTCTTTCCCAAGTCTCGAGAGAGCTGCGCCTTGTTATTTTACTGTGGTCCTTGGCTTGATTCTCTAACGTTGGAGGAGGAAATTAAAATGATGGACATGTACTGGGATCAGAGAGAGTAAAGACACCAAGATTATGGAGGTCTGATTATAGCCCCAAATCCACGAGACATGCAAAAACTCAAAGAGTAATTGGGAGCATGAGGTAATTTTTTTCTATCAGTATATTTCATAATGTCGGATAGAAACTTCTGATGGAAGAGTACTAGTGACTGAAGGGGGTACAGAGTTGGGAATTCTGGATTCTCTTGGAAACGGGACTGAGATAGATAAGTTTGGAGGGGCCTGGGAGGGTCCAGAGGGAAGAAAAGGCTAGACATACATTCCCTTAGACCCCGAGGCTATTCCTATCTCACAGGAACAGCTATGGAAGGGTGGAAACGGAGCACAGTACCCAACATTTCTACCTATTAAATGCATTTATTTCCAATCAGTTGGATTGATTCCTTTCCAAAGAAATCTTCTCATGTTGCTGAAACTATAGCATTGTATATTTACTGTTGTGTGAGCTAGATAATATTTGAAGAGAAAGTCTGACATCAGCAAGACCTCCTCCTAATCCATATACTATGCATTAAAGGAATGTTTCCGAGATACCCACCTTCATCTTTCCTTCTGAATATGATTGGCAAACAAATTTATATACTAAAAGTTATTAATGGATTCTCACTCCCTTTTAAAATAGTTACCAAATAACTCAAAGGTGCCATTCAATGTATTCGGTTGAAAATGCTACTCAATGGAACTGACAAGAGAAATGAGTGTACCACGATGCTTAAAAATTATTGACATAAACAGTAAGAAAAATACGGAAAGAACCCTCTTGTGTAAGTTTATATATATATAATATATTATATATAATATATATCAGATATTTAATAAATATTTACTGATTATTTTAATATAGGTCTTGCTGAAAAGCATAATGTACTGAAATAGTACTAGAGACATTAGATTTCTCAGTGCAGGAGATATTGTTCTTCCTGCTTCGCCCAACTGGGTGCTTAATGGTCTAACGTAAAACCAGAATCCTGAGTACACCACCCTTGAATCACTGTCTCCTAAGCCTACTATGTACGTGAGCGTATCACATTCAATTGTTAAATTTTTGGTAACTTGACCTTAAAAATCTCTCTTAAAACTTTTTCATGGGAGGCTGGGGTAGAAGTGATTAAGTAGAGTCTTTGCCTAGCCTGTGTGAGGCCTTGAGTTGGACGGTAACATGTACCAGCAAAACAAAACAAAAAGAAAAAGAAACAACAGCAACAAAAACACAAGGGAAATGCTTCCACTTATATCTTTCTCTTTTCTTCCATCTTGGTTTAAGTCTAGGTCTTAATCATTTTATTCTTTACTTATATATCATATAATTATTTTGACAGAAAATAAACATAACTGAACAGATAATGAGTGGCAGAATCAAAGAAGATTTACGCCATATGCGTTTTTTAAAAATATATTTTAAGTATAAAAAATTTTTCAAAGGGCATAACAAATACCATGGGCCCACCTAGCAAATAGAACCTTATACATACAACTGAAGGTGCTGTCTATCATAGGACTTTGTGCTGACCTCCTTTCTCTGTGTTGGGACTCTTGTCTGGCTTGAACTTGCACAGGTCTTGGGCATGTGACCACAACTGCTGTGAGTCCACGTATGTGCAACAGCACTAATATAGTTGGAAAACAATATTCCATTGTAGTAGCCCACCTCTGGCTTTCATAGTCTTTGTGTGCCCTATTCTGCAATGAACCCTGAGCCTTGAAGGGAAGATGTGTGACACAGATATGTCATTAATGGATGAGCATTCCATAGTCTCTCATTCTTTGCACCTTGAACCATTGTGGGTATCTGTGGCAATTGCCATCTATTTCAAACAGCTTTCTGAGGAAGGAATGAAAGATGTGCTATTGGATATAATAAATCACTAGGAGTTTAGTTAATAATGTGTGCATTTAGCAGAGTAGTAGAAGATTCTACGGCAGGATTTATGGCCTGTCTTGGTATGGTTCATGGCCTGCCAATGGTGCTAGATATGTGTATCATCTTGTGGAATGTGCTTTCAATCTGGTAAAAAAAAAAGGGGGGTGGGTTGGTTACTCCCATGATGTTCATGCCACTATTGCACAAATAGGCATATCTTTTCAGGCCAGTTGCTACTGTAGTTCTTAGCGTTTACAGCTAGGTAAGACTGATGATTATCTTTCGTCTCAGTGGCATGCATAGGACATTCCAGGCCATGAAAGCTAGCCAGAATGGATGAAGCTCCCACGTGAGCACCAGCTTGATATCTCCATGTTTTATAAAACCAAGTAAGTGGTATATTCAGTAATAGGGTCTTTGTCAAGCTTTGGGAGGTAACCAATAGCACTGGCAATCTCCTGTAATGTTTTGGGGTCTGTGGGACCACATTAACAATAATTCCAAAAGAGGTAATTAATTACTAGTACTTGGCTTTTTTCCAACCTTTTGGTGCCTGGTAGGGGCATTATTGACATATTAGAGTGTTTTCGACAAAGAGCACAACAATATACATTAACAAAAAAACGTCATCAACAAATGGTGCTTGTCAAACTAGATAGTTATATAGAGAATAATAAAACTGCATCGTTGTCTCATACTGTACAAAACTCAACTTCAGATACATCAAGGACCTCAACCTAAGACCTAATACCCTGATTCTGATAGAAGAGAAAGTAAAGAATATGGCTGAGCTTGGTACAGAAAGAACTTTCTGAACAGGACCCTAATAGTGTGGGTATTATGATCAACAGTTAGCGATATGGTACCTTCTAATATTAAGGAGCTTCAGTATAAAGGACATCATCAATTGAAGATGCAGCCTATATAATCTTTGCCAGCTATACATCCAACAGAAGGCTCATTCAATAATCTACAAAAAAATAAAAAAGAACCCTAAATGTCAAGAAAACAACCAAATTTTTTTAAAAAATGGGGCGTGGCACCAAATAATGGATTCTCAAACAATGGAATACAAATGGTTAGGAAACACTCTTTCTTTTTCCGTTCAACATCTTTAGCTATCATGGAAATGCAGATTAAAACTATTTAGAGATTTTTGTCTTACCCCAGTCAGAATGGCTAAGGTAAAAAACTAAAGACAAAGCAAAACAAACAGAAACCCCAAATGATGACACATGTTCAAAGGAAATGCTTATTTATAGCTGAGAGGAGTACAATCTGGTTCACCCCTATGAAAATCAGTATGAGAGTTCTTCAAAAACCAAAAATAGATACACCATATAATATATCATCTTTGATCATATACCTGAAGGATTCTATATACTACTGTAGGAGTGTTTTGCTATCCATGTTCATTTCAGCTTTATTTACAATAGCCACGAATGAAAACAGCCCATCAAACAATGGCCAACAAAAATGTGCTATATTTCCCCAAATGGAATGCCATTATTCAAGTATTAAAGGAAAACAAAATCATAAAATTTTCAGATAAACAGATGAAGCTGGAAAGAATAATTCCGAGTGAACTCACCTAGCCCCAGAAAAAGAAATGCTGTGTGTTTTTTCTCATTTAAATCTTCAGATATATATGTTTCATTTGGAATACGCACCGGAGGCCACGAAATTAGAAAGGAGCTATGGAGTGGAGTGGAGTGGAGACAGAATGCAAGGGCACGCAGAGTTAAATGGAAATAATGGGACAGGAAGGGATAAATTAACACTACATAACTTTGAAAAATGCCATATGGAAACTAAGATGCTCTCATTTTTTTTTTGCTTGCCTTTTTTGGTTTGGTTTTGTTTAGTTTTTTGAGAGAGCATTGTTCAGGCCCCAGGCTTTCCTGGAACTCTTTACGTAGCCATGGCTGGCCCTAAAATCACATTTCTTTTGCTTCTGACTTCCAAGTGCTGACATTACAGCTGTATAGCATCACGTCCTGCTATCAGTGTTTCTCAACTGAAAAATATAGCCAGGAGTGGTGGCTGACATCTGTACATACAGCATTTGGCAAGCTGAGGCAAAGAAATTTTAAGTTAATATGAGTCACAGAATGAGATCCTGTCTCAAAAAGAAAAAGTTTTTAAAAAGTAAAAAAGTAAATCTACCCTAAACAAACCAGAGACTTCTTGAAATGTGTTCACGTCTGTGTGTGTCATGTCTGATGTGTGTGTGTGTGTGTGTGTGTGTGTTAGGAGGTGAATGATGGTAGAAATTCTGTGAGTCATATGATGACTTTGGGCAGAAAGACAGCCCTTCAAATAACTCGAAGTAATCATGTAAAAAATAAAAATCTCAGGTCACCGTAGAGGGAGAACAACGGCATTGACTATCCAACCAGAACACAAAATAAACTTTATTTATGACCTTTGTCCAACTGCCTTGCTATATGGCCTCCCTTTCATATCCATTAAAAAGTAGCAATGTGAAAATAACTTAGGTTTCAGATGATCAAAAATCTTCCTATTCCCCCCTCAAGTGAGTGCTTCCATTTCTGCTGGCATCTTGTCCCATTTCCAAACTCTACCATCCTCATGTGCATCTCCCTCCTTCAGTTTCTCCTCTACCCCACTATGTCTCCCACTTAAATATTTATATTTCTAAAAGAAAGGGGGTGTTTCTGAGGTTTCAATCTGTGCCTATCAGAAAGAATTCAGAACCTTCAGCCCTGGTTTTAAGCAGCCTTTTAAAAATCCAACATTCAAAATGCTTTCTTTCTGGGCTACGTGAACTTCTGTTTCTGTTCTGTGCCCCCTAGAGCATCTGTTTCCCTCATAGAGGACTCCTCCAACAATGCCCTTCTTCCTTTCTCTCAGACAAACTGCTCATTAAAATAAACAGAACCAAGCCAGAGAGGACAGCAATGTCTATTGATTGCTTACTTTCAATGTTCCCATAGTATTGCCTGCATACATTAACTGCAACATTACCACAATGAATTATAGCTGCTTGTTACACACGTCTGTCTTCTTCACTGAAGGGTGAAAAACTCATTGAATGTATTTCCATTGTCTTTATACTGCTGGAGGTAGAGAGTGGAATAAGAATGAAACCCTCCATGAATGCTTGCTGAGATTCCGTATGGTCAAGCAGAAGAAACGGCTGAGCGATAGTCAATTCTATGCCAGTGTCAGTATAATTGGACATGCATTTAATGGGCACCTATATGTCAAGTTCTCTGCTAGACACTAGCTCAGTTATGGACAAAAGAAGCTTTTATTTTAATATAGACACGGAATTAATTCGTTTTTAGCATACCCTGGTATTTACCACAAAGCAGTAGGAGGTAAATCTGTATTATCTCAGTGCTGTTCCTCAAATTTAGGAGGTAGAGAAAACTGCCACCCATGCATTAAAGTAAGTGCTAATAGGGACCACACCAGAAGGACTCAATAGCCTCAGGTTTCCGTCCTCTTGATGACAAGCGCATCCCTTGGAAGGTAAAGGAAGATGTGTCTAAATGGAGCATAGTAAGAGCTGTGAGGGAACTGGGGTGAAAGCCTTTATTTCTGGGTACAAGGCTATCAGTCAAGACACACTATTTGGTAGCTGCAAGACTCTTATGTTTAAACTGAGAATGTGTATACATTTTTGCAATTAATGGGCAGCATCAAAACCATTTTTTAATTTTTTTAAAAGCATTTTTGGCAGACTGTTGAGAGTGGAGCTGAAGCCGGACAGTAATCCTAATAAATAGGAGTCTGGATTTCAATTAATATGGAGATTAAGCTGACAATAGCGAGAGCTATGATGTTAACCCTTCTGGGACCATACCAACTTCAGGGGAAAATACCTACTAAAAATGCAACATGAATGCAATGTACAGATGCTTCCTCATAAAACAGCATGGTGAAAAGAAACCCATAAGCAACTTAGTGCTCTCTGCTCAGAGAGAATAGTTCTCGGAAGTCAAATTTTGAATAAAGCATCAATGAGAAAAAAAATACCAAATCATAGACAGAGAAAGGGTAAACAGCACTGAAATCCAGCAATGGCAAGGAAGAGCCTGACAGATTATATAAATGATTCATTTTGTGTCTCAGTTTCAATGTAGTGTTTGTATTTATGAACTAGCTTTTGAATAAGACAAAACAGATACAGGCTGCCAAGAAGGCATAATATTGTATTAAGGGAGTTGTTCCAATCTGTCAGTGACACATTTTATCCTGTGTACTCAATCTTTGCTACCTACATCTGCCCCATCCCACGGAGAATAACAGGAATGTTCATTTAACTTTTATGACCGGTGTGATTGCCACAATGTGGCACGCTATTCATTTTGATGGCAGTCAAAATGTCAGCAGCTGTGGTATGGCGGGTGAGCAAACAGTCATTGTAATGGGATCATCTCCAAGGTAGCGGTTATCTCTGACTTAACAGTGCACCGCTTAAATTAAGAACCTGACCTCTGAAATTGCCTTTCGCTGGAAAAGATGCTACTTCAGAGCTGCGTTTCCTAATGCCCTTCGTTTCGCAGGGATGTTTTTCACAGGTCATGGCTCTTGCAGCATTTTAAAAACGCAATCAGTGCGCTGTTTGTTTTGATTTGCAGCAAGAACAACGCTCATCAGAAGAAGCAAAACTACCAAACTTTTGCTCTTCATCACTGAAAATTTCATGCAGATGGGAGTGGGGATAAAAAGAAGAAGGAATTAAAATTTAGAAAACAACCATAGCAGACAAGCGTCATTTATGTGTCAAGAACAAACAAACAAAGAAGCCTAAAATCAAGCTCTATGTGACCTCATTTATCTAGATAGGTATCACAAAATGCCACAAAACCTTTGAACTAATTTCTTAGCCTATTGATTTACATAATATAATTGGCTGTACACTATACTCAATAGTCTTAGCATGAAGAGGAAGGAAGAGCATGTGCATACATACATTCTTAGTCATAGTTGTATTACAGAGAATGGATTCTGTCCAGGTTGTCCCTAAAGTGCTGTACCACTCACTCAGTGGCTCTACGTATTCCTCACTATAATCGGATTCCAGAAGTCTGACACCAGATCACTGGTGTCTCTTTCCTGGATGTGCCGACCATGCCATGGCCTTCCCTGGTGTGTATACCCAGAGGAGACATGGGGATATTCCTCATGTCCAGTTTTAGAAGGGCTTTATTCTCTCAGAGGCTGTCATATGTCCAATGATGCCAGGATTCGGGTTTCAGCATATCATATGTGTTCAGGAGACAAACAAATATTGAGTTCATAACAGGCAGGCAGCATAACCCCTCCCCCTATTACACAGCAGACACGGACTACGATGTGAACACACAGATTAATTTGGGGTGAGGCTTAGTCAGAATACTCACATTTCATCACGACATAAGAAGGCAGCGAGTGTCTACTGACCAAACAAGCATCAAGGAACACATTATCCTGAGCCAGCTACCCACAGCCTTCATGCCCACAACAAGCAGAACATCTTTCTCATACACTAAATAACGATGACCAGATTAAACAGCACCAAACTGGAGTAAAGCAATCCCTTCACAAACTAGAATTTCTAGGTTAAAAGTAAAATGTGAACACTCCCTGAAGCACGGTATTCTATTCGCACTTTTATAGGGCCAGGGCTTTGCTGATACGTGCTAGGAGAACAGCAGGGCAAAAGTCTTTACACACCACTTCAGAAAATATTCCACCAGGACACACCCATCGCGGTAAAGCCATGCCTCACTCCGAGCCATTACACTTGCCACGGTATCGCACCTGCTATAGGTGTAAAATAAACAAAGGTAGTTTGTGCGTTTACACTCACGGCACACCAAGGGGCACTGAGTAGCCGAACTTCTCCCAAGCGCACTAATGAGTCAAGTACCACTAGGATCTCTCCAACCTGTGCATATTCTGCAAAGTCAGTATCTGGAATACTGGCTCGAACCAGACGGTATTAATCATCTCCTAAATAAGGCATGTCCAGCCAGCTTTGCTTCTACATCTATAAGATTTTAATAAGTGATTCGAGGACCTATTTTTCTTCCATGCTATTACATAATACAGATTTTGCAATGCTTTTGAACAGTCAGCCTACCAATATCTCATTGCTTCCTTATTTGGAAAACTCAAGGCTTTCTTTTGGGCCTCTCTTCCTTGGTTTAGTCTGTTAATATTTTTTTTTGGGGTTTTTCGAGACAGGGTTTCCCTGTAGTTTCTAGAGCCTGTCCTGGAACTAGCTCTTGTAGAGCAGGCTGGCCTCGAACTCAGAGATCCGCCTGCCTCTGCCTCCCGAGTGCTGGGATTAAAGGCATGCGCCACCACCACCCAGCTAATATTTTTTATTTAAAAAAAGGAAGCAATCAAGCAAATAACTAGATTTCTATGAGTTGTCACACATGCCCAATGTCTTTGCACTTACTAGTTTCAAAGACATTGACTCAGGACCCATAGCATCAATCCTCTCCAATAACAACCAAAATGAAACTTGAAAAGGAAGGCAGATACAAGTAAATCCTTTCAGACTCCATTAGTAACTTTCCTCTGGTTTATCTGACTCCCTTCAGATGCATTTTCTATACCAAGTTAGGGTTCCTTAATGATTATGAAAGTATGTGTCAAATACATTGCATGTAATACATTCCTACCCTTTAAAAAAAGTAATTTTGTGTGTACAGTGTAACAACATCTGACATCTGACCGTGCTAACACTCAGCTACTTCTCACTGCTACCTGTGATTCATGCCTGAGCAAGCAAAACAAAAAGGGCGTCTCTGGAATTATAAGAAGGCATATCTTTCCAGTTCTTTTATGTAAGAAACCAGACATGATAATTTTGTATTGCTATGTATTAGTTATTTTTGAGACAAAGAACCTTATGACTACTCCACTAGTTATCTAATTAAATTGTAGGACATTTATGTCATAAATGTTTAATGTCCATTGCGTACAATAATTAAATCTAATTTCAGTGTCTTGAAATGGCTCATAGAAATTAAACTATGCTCCAGTGCCTGTAATTTGATACTTTATTTCATTTAGTCAAAAATATAAGTTTAAGAACTTTGCTCACTTTTTGGATCACCCAAGAGAAGAATTAAATGGTAATTATAAAGGTTACGTTCTTAGAAAATAATGCTACGTGAGCCTGATCTGGTACATAAGTGGTCTCCAAGAGGATTCAGGGTGGGTGTAGGTCCCCTCAACTCCAGAGATGAGAGGCTTTTAGGCATCTCTTACTACATAGATTAGTGAGAAAATATATTTAAGAAATTTTATATTTATGAAAAATAAAAAATTAAATTAAGAAGGTTACTGAAATTCTTTTTCAGATTGTAAATATTTAAAATCAAGTCTGTCCTGCAGTTCTCTGACTCTGAGTTTCAAAATTATGAGTGTCTCATTGGGTGTGGTACTACATGTTTTTAATCTCAGAGAAGCAGAAGGAAGTAGATCTCTGTGCTTTCCAAGTCAGTGTGGTTTACATAGTAAGTTCCAGGCCAGTCAGATACACAGACCCTGTCTCACAAAATGAAATTATGAGTTCTTTTTAACTGTTATAGGCCATTTACATGTTTCCTTTAAAATGGAATCTGTGCAGCTACTAATTCAATCAATACCTAATTACTGAGCAGCTTCTGCACGATGGAGTCAAGCCGTACACAAAGTAACAGATCTGATGGAGCTTATGATCTCCCTCTATGCTTAAATAACATGTGTGGGCACCATAGATACTGTGATACCTACTGTCTTAGTTAGCGCTTTTATTGCTAAGAAGATACCATGACCACAGCAACTCTTATAAAAGAAAAATAATAAATTGGGGTCGCTTATATTTGCAAAGATTTAGTCCATTATCATCATGGAAGGGAGCATGGTGCCATGCAGGCAGACATGGTGCTGGAGAAAGCTGCTATGTGTTGGTCTGCAGGCAACAGGAAGGAGACTGACCGAATGGACAAGACTTGAGCATATATGAGACCTCAAATCCCACTTATATACTTCCCCCAAACAAGACCACACCTACTCCAAGTAAGACTACACCTCCTAATACTCCTAATACTGACACTCCCTTTGGGGGTCATTTTCTTCCAAACTGCCATACATACTAAGATTAACAAGCAAATCAAGATGTGCATTTAAGGAAAGAATGGGTAGGAAGGCCATGCATTTGTCTGTTTATCTTGGCTGACTCATCCTTGACCTTCAAAAAGATTCAAAAGAAGAGTCCATAAGGATATATGAACACTATATCCACAGACAGTTAAGAACCAGCAGTGGGATGAAGACTGAGAGGAACCTGAACTGGAACACCCTGAAAATATGGAAGGAACGTGCTGCCAGGAGGAAGGAATAACCATCTGTCAAATGTTTCTCACAGGATAACGAATGTAGAACTGAGCATGACCGAGTGCGGCAAGTGTGTGGTAGGGCAGGCTTGAATGAAGAAGTAAAGGTTTGCCTTAAATCGAAGCTGAGAAGTGGTGTGATTGTTAACCACAGAAAAGGGGTTAAGAGCGATTCTTATTGTTTTTACAGGTTTCTAGGAAGAATATGCTTTATAATGGGGACATCGTTACAATAGAGGAGAAAGGGGAGATAAGAAGACGAGTAGGAGGAGGATGAGGAGGAAGAGGCAGTAGCTGTGGGAGTGTTGGCCATTACCTACTAATGAAGAGTTTCATTTGAATTAGAAGTATGAGCACTATGTAATAGCAGCAGAAAAGTACAGATTATAACGATGGTTAGATGTGGTAACAGAAGCTTATGGAAGCTCTCTAGCGACTTCTGAATTTCTAGTAGTAGAGAAAATAAAGTAATAGCTTCTAGTATGACCCTGACGGACTCAGGAGAGAATCTGGAGAATTCTAGGCATGAGAATAAAGTAGAAATACTCCAAGACAGTATGAGAAAATACTGGAAAAACTCTGCAATGATTCCCCAGAATAGACGACACCTGATGTTACTGATTTTAAAGGCACATCTCTTTTTATATTTAGCTTTAAGGTGCAGACATGGACTACACAGAGATGGTCTTTTTCTGAACAAACATGCATGCTTATGTGAGAGGCAGCAAAGCAGAGGGAATAAATAAGGTGGTATTATAAGTGAACAAGCTGGAACACAATTTTTAAGTACGAAGAGACGGGAGCAATGCTGTGATGATGGAGCATAATGAATGGCTAGCCATTCCCATGTACTGTTGAGTGTGTGCATTCACACAGGTGGTACGCAGGGCGAAGATATAATTAAGAATGGGAACAATAGGGACCGAAGAGATGGCCTAGAGTTTAGGAATACCAGCTGTTCTACTAGAGGACCTAGGTTCAATTCCCAGCACCCACATGGCAGCTCACAACTGTCTGTAAATCCATTAAGGAGTTATGTATGGTTCCCTCACACAGACATATCTGTAGGCAATTATGTAGACATACCAGTAAACATAAAATACATTGTTTTTAAGAATTCATATAAAAAAGAAGAATAGGAACAGCAACCAGGCAAGAGGGATCACCAGAAAGAAAAAGGATTGGAAATATTCCAGGGATGTGCAGTATGGAAAGATACAGGTGAAAGAGAGCTGCAGTCATATAGGGAACATGGAAAGAGGGATGATCTTAAAGTGCTTATTCCACAGTATAAGTTTTGCTGTTGTTCCTACCGATTACTGATTATGGTTAAATTGGCACCCTCTGCAGATACATGTCATTCCTTCCAGCTGCTCTGAGATTTCCATTTCTATCGTTGGTACTCTACTGTATTGACAGGGATGAGTGAAGGTACATCTCCATTTATTCACTTTGCAGCACATTCTGCTGTATAGATTTTTACTCTCAACAGGTTACTACCCAAGTACATATGTTAGGAATCTGAATAGATAGTAGGTCTTATTGTATTGACTTAGCTTGCTTTCTTCTTATATTTTCTGTCCTGGGGATCAGAAAGCCCAGAGCATTGTATGAGCTAGGCAAGTGTTGTGTTACCATGTGTCTCCAAACTCCTTTTCCCTCACACTTCTGACCTCCTCTTTATATCCTGATTTTCTTTTCTTTTGTGGAAACCTAGATAATTTTCTCACACATATCTTTGCCGCTGTTCTCAGGAGAATCTGATGGTTGACTAGTCACTGAGTTTTGCTCTCACTATGACTCACGCCCCATCTTCAGAGTACTCATTTCCATTAGTAGTAGCCCCTCGAGACACAAGTGGCCAAACATTGTCCTCCAAAGAAAAAAAAGTCCGAGGTCAGGCCACAGAATCCAACCAGTCCCTGAGCTTGCCCAAGATCAGGCCACAAAATCCCACCAATCCCAGACCATCCAGAGAAGCTCTACTCCCAAAGAAATCCTATATAAGCCTGACTCCTGCTTAGTTTTTTGCTGCTTCTCTGCCAAACATTCTCCTCTGTCTTTCCCATTGAACCTCTTGTGTAAGCATTGTTTTACAGTGTGATTTTGTGGTTTTGCTTGGCTCCCGGCTGCTAGGATACATTTTCCTTCAAAGCTGTAACACTCACACCTCTCACGATCAATATTATCAACACAGTCACAGGTAGCTATATGTTCCTGATAATTCCAGTTTCTGTAGTCCTTAGGGAAATGCATATTTTGCTTCTACTGACTCTTTTGAGTATGCTGAAAACATCCATGTTGAAAGTAGAAAAGATTTTCAAAGGAGACTATTATTCTATCATCTACCCAAAGAAAGAGGATCTGTGCTTTCCTGACAAATGTCATTGAAAGGTCATAATGTTTGACAATTAAAAGAGCTGGCTCTAGTAGAACTTCAGGGTGCTGGACACAATACTGAAACGTTAGTCAACAACAGTGGAGGAGCTGTGTCTAAACAAGGGGGAGATTCAGAGGGAATTGGTCCTAAAACATTTTCTAACTCGCAGGAAGACTTGGAATAGCAAATACAGATAAGCAACACTAACAAAAACACAGAGACAGCTAATAGCATGCTGTGACATCCTCCTGGAATGATGTCCGTTCTTGGAAGGACTCTGCTTTATTTAGCTTACAACCGAGAAGCATGATAAACCCACAGTTCATTTATCAGACGTATCAAGCGAAAGTTTTTTTTTTTTTTTTTTTTCCCAACAGAGACAAGCTGTCCTATGCACGACTGTTTTGCATTTTGACAAAACTACTTCGTGATAATCCAGGGCAATTTCAAGTCGATGCTATAATGTTAGTAGAGCCATTCCAGCTCTTGCCAAGACAAAGTCTAATTCTACCCTTAGAAAATGAGACGTGATTTGCCTTCCTTTGTCTTGATTCTTCCTTTATCACTTAGCAGCAAATTATAGAGCAAGGCCTAGTGAGCCCAAACACTGATACTTAACAGACTAAACGTATTCGTGTCTTACTTCACTTATGAGAAGGGTGAAAATAGCCTACCTTCCCTGCTGCCAATATTGGAGTTTACAGGGTGGAAAAGGAAGTTGTATAATAGCTTTCATTGGTATCTAGTCAACAGAAAACTTTCCTTCTATAGACACACCATACCACAGCCATATTTGTACCACAAAGTACTGAAATTATAAATATTTCAACAAGCACAGAGAGCTATAGCCAGCAAGAAAGCAAGCTGTGTAGACATACCTGTCACAACATTCTTGAAATATCTTTATCATATTAATTTACTACCTCCTTTCTACACACAATTTCCCTAGTGAAAGTATCACTGGCCTTAAGCAGTGCATATCATTTTAATTCTCAGGCAATTATTTAGTCAATATTCACCACATTCAAAGCCATTAGAATCTTCTCTTATCATCTTTTTTTAATGGGCTACAAACTTAGATTCCATTAATTAAACAACAACTATCTCACATTTGCTCGTTACTTTCATATTTCCAAATTAGATATGGTTTTGTGACTAAGTCTCATGATTGGCCCTGAGAGATACCAGCCCTGAGAGGGGTTAAGGAAGCTGTTCAAGATAACATAACTAGTGAGAAGTCTGCCAAGTCCAATGCTCAGCTCTTATAAACTATTTCTTTACCTTTTCTCTCTTCGATAAGTATTCTAATTTATTAAAATAATGATATAGTCACAATTTCACATCCCCCCCCCTTTTCTTGAGACAGGGTTTCACTGTAACTTTGGAGCCTGTCCCGGAACTAGCTCTTGTAGACCAGGCTGGCCTCGAACTCACAGAGCTCCGCCTGCCTCTGCCTCCCGAGTGCTGGGATTAAAGGCGTGCGCCACCACCACCCGGCCACAATTTCATCTTAACAAGCACTGGTGGTGGTTCATAAAGTCTGACATGGCATTTGGACTGTGTGAACTCTAATACCCTACACTCATGTTGTGGGTAGAAGTTAATGGAAAAATGAAGACAATGAGTGAACTGGTAATTTTTCTTGTGGTTGTGACAACATACCTGGCACAAAGTAATTTAAAGAAGGGTTTGTTCTGGTTTCCAGTTTGAGGACACACATTTCATTTTGGCAGGGAAGCCATGAGAGCAGTAATTGGAGCACAGTTAATCACACTGCATCAGCAGTCAGCATGCAGGTGGAAGCAAGAATTGGGACTCAACTCTAAAACCCATGCCCAGTGACCAGCTTTGTCCAGCAGGTTTCATTGCTTGGAGGTTTGACAATATTCCCAAACAGCAGCAGCACTAGGGAACCAGTGTTCAAGCATGTAAGCCAAAATGGTGGACATGTCACATTCACATCCCAACAATGAGGCTGATGTTGGCTGTCCTTTTGTATATGTGTTGTTTTTATTGGTTAATGAATAAAACTGTTTCAGCCAATGGCTTAGCAGAGTAAAGGCAGGAAATCCAACCAGATATATAGACAGAGAGTAGGTGGAGTCAAGGAGATGCCATGTAGCTGCCAAAGGAGAAGGACATGCTGGAACTTTAGGAAATTTTCCAGCAGGCCACAGCCTTATGGTGATTCACAGATTGATAGAAATAGGTAAATTTAAGATGTAAGAGATAGCTAGGAATACACTAGAGTCATTGGCCAAGTACTGTTGGAATTAATATAGTTTTTGTGTGATTATTCAGGTCTGGACAGTTGGGAAACGAACAAGCAGTCTCCAACTACATACATGAGACTAAAGTATTAAGGAATGATAAAAAATTGTACTTGTATGAATTTTTCATAATTTTTCTCAAAGAAAACTAAACAACATTTGTACTCTATGAAACTATTCCAAATTTAGCCTTTACTGCTCGCTTCATGCACCCCAAAGAGGAAAATAAATCACTACCCATTGAAAGAAACACAAAAGGGATATTGACAATTTCCTTGCTCTTTTCCAGTATACCCTTAAAATCATCCTGCGTAGACATGTAGAAAGAAAAAAACAGCATCCAAGAATATTAAATCAGATGGAAAAACTCAATTCACTTTCTTCATTAAATGTAAAATAAGATCACAAACCATCAAGCTAAACACTTGTTATTGTAATTCACTTCCCTTAAAAATTTCTCATTTATTAAGTTAGGCAGAGCAAGGACTTTCTCAGAATGTGATCAATGTTGTTTATGGCTTGCTGCTGAACTATGAAGAAAATCAAGATTATAAAAGATGAAACTTTGTACGGCTCAGACACTCCAATATTACAATGAAGACATTGGTAAGTACTCAGAGACATCCAGAGTGTGCTAGTAGGATTGTGCCTGGTTTCAGAGGTTTTCTACAGCAACTTCTGTGTTCCTTAGATCTTAGGAGTTTTAATTGCATCCTAGTGCTGTTAATAATTTTAATGAAAAAAAAATTAGTGCTCCAGATAGGGAGGATCCAGAATAGCCTCACATTTATCACAGTTTAGAAACACTGCAAAATTCCTTCCACATTGTTTTCTCCACCTAACTACCATTGTTACAAGAGAGTGTGTGTTCTTGCGGAAAATAAGAAAAATGCCCCAGTATACAAGGATATTAATTAACTTATCTGAAAAGCAGAAGAAAATGTTTCCAGAGACACACTATAGCCATGCATGTGAACACAGAGTCAAAATCTGTTAGAAGGAAAGTCGGCGCTCAGGACGTCCCAGGGTTTTGTTCCCATTCATTTTCTCACTATGTGCATGGTAATTACATTATCATGGCAGCTTCTGAATGGAAATGCAAACCAAGGTAAGGCTGTGAAAACACCTGCCCAGCTTTCTTCAGCATTATGAAAAAAAAGTCATAGCATGAGTATGTAAATAATTCTTAAAACTACACAAGATATGAGACATTGTTTTATGGCACATATTTTCAAAGCAGCAGGTATGCCCTTTCAGGTGACATGTATAAGCTTCCAGGTGGTATTCCATTTTTGAAATAAAATCAGAGGGTGCAAATATCAAGGATATAAATAAGGGCAAGATAACTGGAAAACTGGAAAAATATGTAATATTTACATAATACATATACTATGTGTATATCACATATACAAATAAATATATAACACACATATTATACATATTACATTTGTATATTACATGTATTATTTCATTTGCTGGGGGGAATGTACAGAATGTCAGAGAATAACTTCTAAGAGTTGGTGTTCTCTTTCTGTCATGTGGGGCTCCAGAGACTGAACCCAGGTCATCAGGCTTGGAGGCAAAAGTGCCCTCACAAACTGAGTTATCTGACAAACACTTGTGTGTGTGTGTGTGTGTGTGTGTGTGTGTGTGTGCACGCGCGCAGGTCACTGTATGCACCTATATGTGTATGCACATGTGTGTGTTTGAGATGAAGTTAGTATTATTCTGTATGGGCTAGAAACTTCTATGTCATTGAGGAAAATTCTGAACATCTGATCTTCCTGCTTTCATCTGGCACATTCTAGGATTACAGGTATGTGTCAAAAGGCCTAACATAACATTTATTTAAACTTGTGAGAGACACTTCAATTTTGTGAGTCAAATAAGAACAAGAAGAAAATGTGGGGAATCTTTTGATTGTCTTCTTCACTAAAGATATGCAAAGGGTGATAAATGCATTTGTATACACCCTTTCCCCTCAATATACTCATACATAGAGAGGGGTAGGGAAAAATATATCTTAGGCATAAAATCCAAAATCTTCATCTGCAAATTAGTGTTCTTCCTGGTGCTAGAAGAACTTGGACTCTGGGAGAACATAAAATATATCAGTAATAGCATAGGGTATAGAAAGAAGCATATGTTTAGATTATAGATCTAAACCACACTTATATGTGCAAAGCACACAGGAAGGTGTGACAGAATTCTATTAAAGAGTTAATTCCTATTTATTTGTTTTCCTGTGGGGCTGCTTCTCTTTAGTCCAACTTTTCATCTGTGTTACAAACTTTTACCATAAATGCCAAAGAATAGCAGCTATTGTGTAGGGAAAGAAAGGAATTGGGTTTTTAATCAAGAAATTAGAAGCTCCCTTGGAAATAGCTAAGAAAGGAGAATGTCTCATATTTTATTCTTTTGCAAAGTAGAAAACTCTGGGGAAAAAAAACAAGTCTTCATAAGAGGATGTTAGTAGCAAGAAAATGCAGTTATTATGAGGACAATTTCTTTTTCTCAGTAATGGGAATGGAATCTTCCATTTGGTATGGGAAGAAGCCTCCTTGAAGACAAAGACCTTCTCCACAGGCTTCTGGTCTCCTCCACTGGAAGCAGTTTTGATGTACACAGAGAAGACAAGTGAAAAACTGAATTCCAGGATGATGTCATCAAGCCACGGTGATGGGCGGAATAGATGGACAGAAGGATAATTAACGGAATAAAAGGGTCAAGAATGTGACATTCCACCGTATTGTGTGCTCATTGTGGATTCGAAAAGGTGCTGGAAAAGCTGAGGGAGGCTGAGCGACAGAGAGGCAGATGGAGAAAGACTGACTGATGTAAGAAACCTGCAGTTTTAAAGGCAGGATAGGAAAACAAACACTTAAGACGGACAGAAGTCGTAAGCTTTTTCTAAAAAAAAAAAAAAAAAAGGATACAAATGACTATGCAATATTAAGCTAAGGTGATAAATGGACAGATTAGGGCAAATACCACCACATGCTCTTTTCTGAGTTTTCATTCAGGATCTGGTGAACTGCTGAAGAGGGGAAGGATGTTTGAGGCAAGAGCAAGCCTGCTAGAGTGGCCACCTGAGTGGAAGACACGTGTGATAGCCGATGTGCAGGACCAGAAGGAAGAGATGCTCAGAGGCCGAGGAATGAAGTCACTCATTCTGGATACATCTATATCTTCTCACTAAGAGCAAACCATCTGCCTCGACAACAGGGACTACTGCAGTAGCTCCCTGCCTTCCTGCTTCCAGCTGGTGTCTAACCCATTTTCCAAAGGAGCCTCTCTCTCATGTTGAAATCACTCAAGAAGTTTCTCTCCATACTTATAATAAAATCCAAGGCATTTCTGGCTCATCATCCCCCCCTCTTTCTAGCTTCTGTCTCTAGTATGCTTTCCGTACATGATCCAGCTTTCTGCTCCAAACTACTTTCTACCTTGTTCCAGGCCTCCCTTTTAAATAACTAGAACCTGGTGTTGTTTTACTCAGATTAAATCTCACCTTTTCTAGAGGCCACAAATTGATTATTCTATCCAAAGTGAACTTCTTTCTTTATTGGATATATGTATGTACATAAGGATGGATACATGTTAACAAGGGGTGATATGTGTGTGTGTGTGTGTGTGTGCAATATATATGTATGTACAGATAGATGTGTTCATGTTAACAATGTACATACAGATGGATGTATGTTAGCAAAAATGATATTTGATTGTACACTTACTTATTTTGAAACAGTTTCATGTCTCTCATAGCCTCAAACCTGCTATATAGTAAAGGATGATCTTGAACTTCTGATCCTTCCACTTCCTCCCCCTGAGGGCTGTGGTTACTGGAATATTCTACCACGCTTGGGTTTTACACGGTGGTGGAGATAGAATCTGGTGCTTCAGATAGGTTAAGGAAGGACTTATAAACTAAATTACATTACCAGGTCCACATGTTATTCCTTATGGCTTGCTTTTTATATTCCTTACAATAGTCACTGCTTAATAATTTCGTCTTCCAGTCTTCCTGCTCTTTAAGGGGAGGAGCCTCAATTTGCCTTGCAGCGCCCCTCCCACCTAAGCTCAGAAAAAGAGAAGCCATTTCCTTAGAACTCTTGAACTTGCTCACAGTCTTAGGAAGAAAGTACTGAAAGGCACTCTTCATCCCAAACCACTGAATGCACTCACGCTCACCTTTTAGATGAGAGAGAATTTACCACAGCTGCAGAGAAGTCCTGTCTCACATAACGCAGACTCATTTAAGCCTCCCCATTCAATAGTCTCATGGCAACATGGACAATCTTTTCGCATTCACCAGAACTCGTACCTCAGGAGTGTTCGTTTCTTTCTCCATCACTAGGTTCTAAGTCCACTACGGCAAGTAAACCTTCTTTTATTTCAGTCTCTGCATGCTAACTTCTAGAAGGGGACATGGCATCTAACTGGTACCCAGAGAGTATTTATTGGTTGGAGGGAAGCAAAAGAGTTCCACTTGTCTTTATAATTTGATGACATATGAGTCCTTTTTACTCTGAAAGCTCTAGTTTCAGGGAGTTTTCCGGTGGCCTCTCCTTTCTAGGCCCCTTAATTTACTTCCGATGCTGTTCAGGTGAAAGGAATACTAGAATTTTCATTACGAAAACTCAGCGGGAATGAGCTTGGCATGAACTCTTCTATCATGACCCTTTGCTACCTCCTCGACTCTCCCAGAAACAAGAGTAGCAGTACACTGACAACTTATCCAATACAGAAAAGTCTGGAGTAGGAGTTATAAAACTTATAAAACGGATTTTCATACCTTTTCTTCCCTGTTGCCTAATACACTCAGGGATTCACTGGAAATACTGTTTCATTCACTGAAACTGGCAGCTCCAGGACACAAAAGAATTGGAAAACTTTAGAATCATCTTGAGGTTTATATTATACTTCCCTCTCATTTTTCTTTGTTCTCTCTCTCTCTCTCTCTCTCTCTCTCTCTCTCTCTCTCTCTCTCTCTCTCTCTCTCCCCCCCCCATTGTCTCTTGTCTCCCCCAACACACACACACACAGACACACAGACACACACACATACAGACACACACACACACACACACACACACACACACACGGTCAAGTTCAGAAAAAGGCAGGAAATGTGGAACAACAATTTTAAAATACCACTTTATGGTATTAATTTACTGATGACAAGAAATTTAGCTGTGCGTCTCATGCCTGGAAAGATTTTCTTCTTCAATACTTCCTTGGTCATCGCCTTCTTGAATTGTTCCATGTGCACTTAAGGCAGAACATGGTCCCAAAATGCAACCCCTGGAATGTGTGAGTAAATACGGTTCTTTACAGACCAAGAATACGGGATGGGCAGCAGACTTAGTTTCTTGTACATCTCCCAGGGGAGTACATGGGCTCTTTCAGGGAAAAGTTTTGGTGAGAACCCTTAAGTACAGCTACTTAAGTACTTCAGTACTGAATATGTATCTTGAGATTGTTTATACCAGTTTTATATAGGTGTTTGAATGACCATATAGAGAAGAAAGCTTGAGAATTTTTTTTCAGAAATCGAACCCAGGTATTATGCTGCTAGCTCAGCGTTCTATCACTGAGCTACATCTCCATCTAAAGCCCTTGGGTTTTGGAACAGCATCTCACCTGTCACTCAGGCTGGCCCTGAAGTTATTTTGAAGTCCACACTGACCTCCAGCCGTTGTTTTAAATTTAATTTTGCGACATGTTTATTTTTCAAGGAAAGAAACCTTCAATGTCATATTTAGTTATCTGCAATTAGTATAATTAGATACTATTTGGTGCCGGGATGACTAATAAGGACCACATGACAAAATGTACAGTTTTAATCCTGGTTCTACCAAAGACGTAGATGCGATTTGTCCTGGGCTGTGCAAAATAATGATACAGACAGAAACTTGCATCCAGTAAGCAATGGAAACAAAGGAGTTCTGTGGAGAGGGCCGGTTGATCTCCTAATCCTGTATGATTTTTCCCTTCCTTCTGGCTACATGCCGGCCAGTTACAAGCAATATTTCTTAGTGTCTCTTGTGGCTAAGCTTGGCTATTGTATTGCTTGGCTTCGTGGCAGTAAAATAAAATACAAGACACAGGCTACTTTTGAAGCTAACAGATGTTGCTTCCACCTTGCAATTTAGGAGATTCAAATTCATGATCCAGTCTGTCCACTGGTCTGCATTTCTCACAAGGATAACATGTGGCAGAAGCAAGTGCTGGAACATGTACTATCACCGAGAGTGAAAAAAAAGACCATCCATAAAAGTCCTCCTCTTGGGAGATCTTTATTTCTTCATCTCTTTTTACAGCATGGTCTCACCATGTAGATAAGACTGGCCTTAGTGTTGAGGGTACAGGCATGCACCATCATTATTAGCATCCTTATTCTTCAAAGCATGCACCATTCCCAGACATGATAGACTGGGGACCAATCTTTTCCTAGTGAACTTTTGTGGGGACGCTCATCCAAACCCTAGAAGCTACGCACTACAGCTTTCACCAAGAAAGCAATGATTGGGTGTTTATAACGAACTGACACTTACGGCTTGCATAAAGGAAACCTTTATGTGCTAGAAGAAAGTCATGACTACAGTCAGCCCTGTTCGTGTCAAAGACAGTAGTGTTCTGGGAAAGCATGGAACTACCAAATAGAGAAAATGAACACTCAGACTCCATTGTGAGTGCATGTAGTTGGGCCTGGCCACTGTGTAGGAGGGAACACAGTAGAAAAGAAAGGTGAGTTAGGTGTACCCTATGAGGGGGGGGGGGGGAACACATGCCTCTAATTTCAAAAGACGCTTAATGATTTCCATTTCTCTAACTTGTACAAGCCACTATATACCTGTGCACAGCTGTTCTGTAGCTCTTATTCCCTCTCGGAATATGCATAAACGCATCTTCAGCATCGCACCAAAGGGACACAGCATTTACTTTCGTTTCTGGTAACTACTAAACACAGATGTACGTTCATGCGAAAGCTGAAGAACAATATGCATGGCTCTCACACAGTTGCTTAATGATTTAGATGGGAATCCACAGGGAAGCCATTTTACAAACTCCATAGGAATTCTAAGATGAAACCGAAAATTAAAAAAATAAGTCCTTTCGATAGTGTCTTCTTAAACAAGACAGGTTTTATCAAACGCTGAAATGAAAAAGAAAGACATCTTGAAAATAAAAATATGATAGAAAGGGCAAGATACAGTAAAGGCCAGCCTCCAAGAGGGAGAGGATTAATACATGAACAGACAAGATGTCAATGAAGCATCCTGAACCAAAGATGCAACCTGAGATAAGAAGCTAGTGTTGGCTGGGGGTGGTGGTCGAGAGAAGGGGATGGGAGTGAGAACATGAGGGAACTGGAAGGGCGAGTTGCAGGAGAGCAGAAGAATGAGAGCAATGAAAGAGATTTCTTGATAGAGGGAGCCATTAGGACCTTAGCAAGAAGCCTGGTGCTAGAGAAATCCCCTGGAATCCACAAGATTGACCCTAGCTAAGACTCCAAGCAACAATGGAGAGGGTGTCTGAACTGGCCTTCCCCTGTAATCAGATTGGTGACTTCTCCAAGAGTCATCAAAGAACCTTCATCCAGTAAATGATGGAAGCAGACGCAGAGATCCACAGCCAAGCACCACGAATAGTGATATCTCATTTGCATTTTAATAAATACAACTTTCCTGAACTCCAGAACACAAAACAGCCACACTAGTTAGCCATATAGGTCAGGCAGTGGTGGCACACACCTTTAATCCCAGCACCCACTAGCTAGCTAGCCATAGAGGCCAGGTGGTGGTGGTGCAAGCCTTTTATCCCAGCACTAGGGAGGAATATAAAGACAGGAAGTCTGTCTCTTTCAGGTTGAAGATTTCATAGAGGTAAGAGTTCGTTAATGACATGGCTGCTTTACTTTTCGGATATTCAGGTTAAACCCCAATATCTTTCTCTGGGATTTTATTATTAATGTTACAACCAGGCAGAGACCCAGGAGTCCAGTCGAAGAGAGGGAAAAGGGTATATATGAGTAAGAGGGGTCAAGATCATGACAAGGCAATCCACAGAGACAGGTGATCCCAGCTCGTGGGAGCTCACAGACTCTAGACCAACAGATGGGGAGCCTACATGGGACCAAACTAGGCCGTCTGAATGTGGACAACGGTTGTGTAACTTGGTCTGTTTGAGGGGCCCCTAGCAGTGGGATCAGGATCAATCTCTGGTGCATGGGCTGGCTTTTTGGAGTTCATTCCCTATAGTGGGATACCTTATTCAATCTTGATGCAACAGGGAGGGGCTTGGTCCTGCCTCAACTTGATTGAAATGCCTTGTTGACTCCACATGGGCCCGAGGCCTTACCCATTCAGAGGAGGGAAAGGAGGGTGAACCATGACTGTTATGTAAAATGAATAAAAAATTAAAATTAACAAAAAAGTTAAATAGCAAGGGTTTTTGCCTTCTGGGTTGATAATAAAATACTGCTATTGTTTATATTTGGTGATTGCTCTGTGGGATTATGAATTGCTCTGAAAAATTTTTGAAAGTAATTTGGTAGCATAGCAACTCTTCAGAGTAAAAATGTTCATCTTCCGCTCATCAATCACACCTTTAATGTTTTACCTTAGAAGAAAACATGCAGGAAATATATTATAGGAAGCTTTTGGCCACACTGTAGAGGCAGTTAAAAACAACAAGTAAAATAAATCTTCTTTGCTAGGAAAGAAAAATTGACAAAATGATGGCAGTAAGTTGAATACCTTGCTCTTCTCTGAAATGACCTTTGGTTCTGCTTCGCTACCTTTAAAAGCTTGTCTACATGTTAGACTGGCATTAACTGTACATGCGAGAGTTAAACACGGGCACCTGGGTTTTTAGAACATGCCAGGTTAGACACTGCTGTGTCTGTGTGACCAGCAAACCACCTAGACAAGTAAAGAGAACACACCAGCTTTCTTTGAAGCCTCCCTAATATTATGGAACTAGTAGAGTTTGGTCAGTGACATTGATATATGAAAGGTAACATGAACTTGACAGTCACAGCACGCTAATGTCTTTGGGGTATCTGCTTTGTGGCTGTTCTATTTGGTGATTTATATATAAAAAAGCATGATGTTTGCAATGTCAGATACAAAAGCATTCTGAACTGAATCTGGGTGAGAGCTGCAGACTAAAGTTACCTCAGCAAACATCACTGTGCAGCGAACCAGGAAATGGACCTTAGAAGAAAGAGAGAACTTACATGACATTAGAATCATGGTATGGGTCAGGAAAAGGCAGGTTGCTTCTTATACCAGTGCCCAGTTAGATTATGGTCTGGGTGACTGACAAGCACATTCAAGATCATAGAATCTTCTTACACAAAGAGGTTAACTTTGGCAAAGGACTTTCGATAAGTTAGCTGTAGGAATTTAAACGCTCAGCAGTGGAAACAGGGCTTTCAATATTAAATTATAGCAAATGGGTTTTCTCTCTAAAGGGTATGAATGTGACACTCGTAGGAGGATATGATGTTAGAAATAAGGTACTTCACGATTATATTTCATTGGATTTCTCCAAGTGTAATTGGTTTCTTTCTTTTCTCCTTCAGTCAGCACACGGGTTTTTATCGATATCTCTGTGATACAAACTCTATCTAGCAAAGTATGACTAGATATAATTTTACTTTTCTAATGTCCCCGAATATTAGATATCTTAATGTCACACTTTAAACATTCAGGACACAGTCACAGTCTTCTGGAATATTAAGAGTGTTCATCGCCTTTCCGACTTCATTATTAATATGATGTGGTGTGAAAATGAAGACATAAAAAACGCTAAGAGTGGAGACAGGAAATGCTATTTCTCATTATTTCTATCACAATTCAAATTGGGACCCCTACCAACTGCAGTCTTAGCATATGTGCACTGGGTCTTGAAAATGTGGGGTGTGAAGAGAGCATGCGCAGAAGATCCCCTTAAGATAAAAGTGGGTCAGCTTGGTTGCTCTTTCCTAGTCCCAACTCCAGCAGGTACCCTCTGCTAACCCACAGGCCACATCCACCAGAAAACCTGCCAGACCTCCTCCTCCTCCTCTTCCTCTCTCTCTCTCTCTCTCTCTCTCTCTCTCTCTCTCTCTCTCTCTCTCTCCCTCCACCCCCTCTCTCTCTCCAGATCCAGCCCTCCAGTTTCATCCCCAGCTCTGCAGTACAGCACCCTTAGCAGTTTCCCCTTCTACCATATTATTCCAGCTCCCATCTACTGAGGATCCCACAGGTCTTCCCCTTCTAACCTCCCTCCACCAGGTCTTCCTTTCCCTAGCCTCCAACTCCAGCAGGTACTCCCTCCTAACCCAATGGCCAAGCCTTCCAGAAAACCAGGTAGGCTGCCCACAGATTATCTCTTCTGTCTCTCTTTCTGCACTCCCAGTTCCAATGCCCCAGTCTCTTCCTCCACTATGCAGTAGAGCACCCATGGTAAGCGGTCAATCCCCAACCATCCATCTCTTGTGGATCCCACAGATCTTTCCCCTTATACCCGTCTTCTTTCCATTTGTTGCTCTGTTTCAGACTGCAACCCCAGCAGGCACTCTCTGCTAGCCCAAAGGCTGCTCCTTCCAGCACAACAAGCAGGCTGGAGGCAGACCCTCACCTCTCCTACTGCCCCTGAGATACAATTCTCCCTAGTTCTGTCCTGAGCTAAAAGCAGCAAATACGCTATGGTCTCCCTGTCCTCTCTGACCCCATCGCCAAGGGATCCTAAGGACTTCCTCCCTCAACCTTCCTTCCTCCAAATCATCCCAGCATTGCCATGCTCAAACACCACCAGGCATTCCCTCTGAACCCATGAGCTGAGCAGGCCAGGGAAACAGGAAACATATAACCTTGACATCCTCCCAAAACCTGGGAAGGAAACAGAAAGCAGAAAACAAGATGCCCACTCACCAAAGACAAATCCAGAAATTAGCACCTAGACATATAATCATCCCCATCCCAGATGCATAGACATCAGTGTAAAAACACAATTAAAAACAGCCAGGGCAATATGTTACCAATAATGTTCACCACAGCAGCCCCTAAATATTCCAAGATAGCTGAAGCACATGAACATGATCTTAAAACCAACTATATGAAGATGATGAAAGTCCTTAAAGGATGAAATTAATGAAGCCCTTAAAGAAATTCAGTAACCACTAACAGGGTGAAGAAATGAATAAATCCCTTAAAGGAATCTAAGAAAGCAAACAACTGAAGGAAATTAATAAAACTGCTCAAGACCCAAAAATGAAAATCAAATCAATAAAATATAAATGAAGGGAATTTTGGAAATGAAAAATTTAGGGACTTGAATAGAAACTACAGAGGAAAGCTTCACCAACAGAATACAAGAGATGGAAGAGAGAAACTCAGACGTTGATGATACAATAGAAGAAATGAATACATCATTCAATTAAAATGTTAAATCTAAAAATAAAAAATCTCTTGACATTAAACATCCAGGAAATCTGGGACACTATGAAAAGAGCAGAAGTAAGAATAATATGAATAGAAGAAGATGAATCCAGCTCAAAAACCCAGAAAATATGTTCAATAAAATCATAGAAGAAGATATTTCTTACCTTAAGAAGGAGATGCCTATAAAGATACAAGAAGCATACAGAACACCAGAGTATACCAGAAAAGAACTTCCCTTAGCACATAGTAATCAAGATATTAAACATACAGAACAAGATATTAAACATACAGAACAAAGAATATTAAAACCTGCAAGGGAAAGAGATCAAGTAACATATACAGGTAGACCTATTATACCTGACTTCCCAATGGAGATTCTTAAATCCAGAAGGGCTTGGACAGATGTGCTGCAGACTCTGAGAGATCACAGATGCCTGCCCCTACTACTATTCCCAACAAAACTTTCAATCACCATAGATGGAAAAAATAAGATATTCCATGATAAAATCAAATTTAAACAATATTAATCTACAAATCCAGTCTCACAGAAGGTGCTAGAATGAAAACTCCAATCTAAGGAGGATAAGTACATACATGAAAACAAGGAAAATAAATAATCTCACACCAGTAAAATCAAAAGAGAAAATTCATGTGTGTTCATATCCACGCACTTAAACACACATACACCAGCATCACCATTGACAAAAAATATAAGAACTATCAACTTTTGGGTCACTGACCTCTCTCAATATAAGTGGTCTCAATTTCCCAATACAAAAGATACTGACTGACAGCATGGATGTGAAAAGAGGACCAACCTTCTGCAGTAAGAAAGAAACACACATCAACATCAAAAACAGATGTTATCCCGGGGTACAGGGTTTAAAAATATATTCTAAGCAAATGGACCTAAGAAGTAAGCTGGTGTGGCCATTTCAATATTTAGCAAAAAAACCCTTCAAATCAAAACTAATTAAAAGAGATAGGGAAGGACACTCATAGTCATCCAAAGATAAATCCACCAAGATGATATTTCAGTTATTAACATCTGTGTCCCAAACTCAAGGGCACCCAAGTTTGTAAAAGAAACATTACTAAAGCTAAATCACAGACAGAGTGACCCTCATGCACTGTGTCAGAGAGTTCGATATTCAGCTCTCACCAATGCACAGCTCACCCAGATAAAAACTAAACAGAGAGATGCTGTAGCTAACAGACCTTATAAACTTAATGGACCTATCAGATATTTACAGAACATTTTACCCAACGACAAAAGAATATACCTTCTTTTTCATACCTCATGGAACTATCACTAAAACTGACCACATACCCAGACACAAAGCAAGTCTTAACAGATACAAAAACAATTGAATTAACTCACTCCATATTATCAGACCACCATGGATTAAGACTAGATATCAATATACACTCATGGAAACTGAACAACTTCTGAAAGTGGTGCTGAGAGGAAAGTTTATAGTACTATCTACCTATATAAAAAAGTGGAGATCTTATACCAGTATGATGAGGGATTCCCATCTGTATGCTGTGAATATGTTTTATTACAACTGGCTAATGAATAAATCTGTTTCAGCCAATGGCTTAGCACAGCAAAGCTAGGTGGAAAATCCAAAGAGATATATACAGAGAGACTAGGCTGAGTCTGGGAGACACCATGTAGCTGCCAAAGAAGAAAGACGCTCACCAGAACCTTACCTGTACAACAGCCTTGTGGTGGTACACAGATTAATAGAAATGGGTTAACTTAAGATGTAAGAGTTAGTTAATAAAAGCCTGGACAAACAGTGTTGCAATTAATATAGCTTTGGTGTGATTATTTGGATCTGGGAAGCCAGGACATAAATGAGCCAGGAAAAGGGAGTGCTTACACCAATAACTCCTCAGCACACCTGAAAGCCCTAGAAGAAAAGAAAGTAATCTCATCTAAGAGGAGTAGATGCCAAGAACTAGTCAAACTGAGGACTAACATCAATAAAGGAGAAACAACTAGAACAACACAAAGAATCAATAAACAAAGAGTTGTTTCATTGAGAAAATCGACAAGACAGTCATTAAAAGTCTCCTAATCAAAAAAAAAAAAATCACAGAGACAGAGGGTTTTATTGCAGAATTCTACCAGACTTTTAAAGAAGAGTTAATGCCTCAAATTATTCCACAAAATAGAACCAGAAGAAGCTTTGACCAATTAATTTAATTTTATGAGGCCACAGTTACCCTGATGATGAAATCACATAAAGACTCAACAAAGAAAGAGAATTACAGACTAATATCTCTT
Source organism: Arvicola amphibius (assembly GCF_903992535.2). Classification (NCBI taxonomy): domain Eukaryota; kingdom Metazoa; phylum Chordata; class Mammalia; order Rodentia; family Cricetidae; genus Arvicola; species Arvicola amphibius. Next base: position 19,001,850 of record NC_052063.2, read on the forward strand.
ATGGACATAGATGCAAAAATATTCGATAAAATACTTACAAACCGAGTCCAAGAATACATACATCATGATCCAGCAGGCTTCATCCCAGAGATGTAGGGAAGATTCAATTTAGAAAAACATAGTAAATATAACCAACCATATAAAGAAACATTCAGACAAAAACTACAATATTATCTCATTATATGCAAAAAAGCCTTTGACAAAATCCAACACCCCCTCGTGATTAAAAAAAAGACTGGAGGGATTAGGGATACAAGGGACACACTTAAACATCATAAAGGCAATTTGCAACAAACCTATATAGCCAAAATCAAATTCAATGGAAAAACTCAACGCAGTTCCACTAAAATCAGAAACAAGGTTGTCCATTCTCTCCATATTTATTCAATATAGCACTTACAGTTTTAGCTAGAACAATAAGACAAGTGAAGGAGATCAAAAAGAATACAAATTAGAAAGAAGTCAAAGTATTGTTATTTGCAGATGATATGATAGTATATATAAATGACCCTAAAAATTCCACTAGAGAACTCCTATAGTTGATAAACACCTTTATCAAAGTATCTGATAGACTATTAAATAAATCAGTATCCCTTGTGTGTGTGTACATGTGTGTGTGTGTGTGTGTGAGAGAGAGAGAGAGAGAGAGAGAGAGAGGAGAGAGAGAGAGAGAGAGAGAGAGAGAGGGACTGAAAAGTAAATTAGGGAAAAAACACCTTTCATAATAGCCTTAAATAATATAAAATATATTGAAGTAACCTTAACCAAACAAGTGAAAGACTTGCATGATAAAATTGTCAAGTCTCTGAAGAAAAAAATTGAGGATTATATCAAAGATGGAGAAACCTTCCATTCTCAAGGGTTGGTAGGATTAACATAGTCAAGATGGCCATTCTACCAAAAGCAATATACAGATTCAATGTAATCCCCATCAAATATCCAATGCAATTCTTTTCAGACTTTGAAAAGATAACTTTCAACTTCATATGGAAAAACAAAAAACCCAGGATAGCGTTAACACTGCTGAGCAATAAAAAACAATTGTTGGAGGTCTCACCATTCCTGATTTCAAGTTATACTATAGAGCTATAGTAATAAAAACCTCATGGTATTGGCATAAAAACAGATACACATATCAGTGCAATCAAACTGGAGACCTGGGCATAAATCCACATACATACGGACACCTGCTTTTTGATAAAGCCAAAAATACACACTGAAAAAAAGAGCATGATCAACAGATGGTGCTTGTCAAACTGAATGTCAGCATGTAGAAGAATGCAAATAGATCCATACTTATCATCCTGGATAAAATTCAAGACTGAGTGGATCAAAGATGTCAAAATAAAACCAGATACACTGAACCTGATAGAAGAGAGAGTGGAGAACAGCCTTGACTGCATTGGTACAGGAGCTGACTTTCTGAGCAGAACACTGATAGCACATGCACTCAGATTAACAAATAAGAAATTATTAATTAATAAATTGGACCTCATAAAACTGAGAAGGCAAAGGACACTGCTGACAATACAAAGTAGCTGCCTACAGAATAAAAAAGATTTTACTAACTCCATATAGAGGACTAATATTTCAAATATATAAAGAACTTAAGAAACTATATATTAAAAACCAATAATATAATTAAAGAATGGGTACAGAACAAAACAGAGAATTCTCAACAGAAGAATCTCAAATGGCTGAGAAACACTTAAAGAAAAGTTCAAAATCCTTAGCCATCAGGTGAATGCAAACCAAAACTACTCTGAGATTCCATCTAATAACTGTCAGAATGTCTGAGATCATTAACACCAGTGACAGCTTATGCTGGTGAGGGTGTGGAGCAAGGGAAACTCTCCTTCATTGCTGGTAGGAGAGCAAACTTGTACTTCCACTATGAAAATCAATATGGTAGTTCGTCAGAAAGTTGGGAATCTATCTACTCCAAGATCCAGCTATACCACTCTTGGTCATAAACTCAAAGGTTACTCAATTCTACCACAATGATATTTGCTCAACTATGCTCACTGTGGCTTTGTTCATAATAGTCACAATCTGGAAACAACCTAGATGTCCCTCAACAGAAGACTGGAAAAAGAAAAATGTGATACATTGTCACAGTGGACTATCACTCAGTTTCAAAAAAATGGCATCATAAAATTTACAGGCAAATGGATGGAACTAGAAAAAAATATCCTGAATTAGGTATCCAAGACCGACCAAGAAAGAAAAGTAAAAAGTGTTTCATTCTACATGGATATTAGCCATTACATAAAGAATTACCAAATACAAGTTATAATCTATAGACCCAGAGATATTAGGTAAAGAAAAGTGGTTGATGGTGAAATAAAAGATTATAGATTTTACAGGCAGACTGATAGTGGGTGAGGGTGGAGTCAGGGTATCAGGTGGGGGTCGTGATGAGCTGGGGGAATAGAGTATGGGCACAGGTGGCTAGAATTGGGAGGACTTGGTGTGAGTGTGGAACCTAATACAGGGAAAACTGCCTGAAATCTGTGAAGGTGATCCTAATGAGAAGTCTTAGCAATAGGGGATATTGAGTCTTAACTGGCCATTTCTTGTCACCAAACAAGGCTTCTAGTACCAGGAATGAGCATTTGTATTTAATTGAGATTTTGGCTAAGGGGGTCCCATGGAAACCTCCAAACAACCAAGCCTGATGCCAAGAAAATGGGTTGCTTTCCACAAACTAACAGTCGGGCCATACTGCAAAGGACAATACCCACACAACTCATTGTACGTGGAGAAAAGGAGATGATGTCTACATGGAGCCTTCATCCCTACAATCTATAGGGTTCCTTCTTTGGTGTGGGAAGGTACTCTGCAGGCTTCTGAAAGAGAAAAGTGGACTCCAACACAACCACAAAATCCTTCATCTACTATCTGTACTGCCTGTAAAATATGCTAGGGCTATGGTAGCATGGAACTTATAGAAGTAGCCAACAATGTATGATATGACCTAAGGTTTACTCAACAAAGAAGGAACCCATACATGCAGTAGACTGCATGTACTGGCTTTTTGGGACCCTAGTCTATTTGGATACACAGCTTCCTAGGCCTGGATGTAGTGGGGAAGGTCTTGGACTTCCCACAGGGCAGGGTTTCCTGCCCTCTCTTGAGGGAGGATGGTAAGTGTGGGGAGTGGGAGGGGAATGGGAGGAGGGGAGGAAGTGTAAATTTTTTGAATGGAAAAATAAATAATTAAAAATAATAAGGAACCCATACAAGATACTGCTTTGGTAACCAATGAAATGGTCTAAATGCTATTGGTGAAAAAAAAAATTAAACTTAAAGAACAAACAAGATGACTCCAGATGATATTTTGTTAGAATCATAAATCAGCGTCTTATCTAGCCATCATCGGAAAGGCTTCCTCTTGCAGTTGATGGGAGCAGACGCAGAGATCCACAGCCGGACATTACTCAGAAAGAGAGTCCTTGGAACACATAGCTCTGAATTGGATGTGTCCATCAAATTCCTTTCCCTCAGAGCTCCGGAAATCCCACTCAGAGCTCAGGAAACCCCACAGAGATTGGAAGAGTTGTAAGAGCCAGAGAGGATGGAGGACACCAGGGGAACTAAGGCCTCTTATTCAACTAAGCAAGATGCTTATGAGCTCACGGGGAATGAACTAGCAAGCACAGGGCCTACATGGGTTTGAACCAGGTCCCCTGTGTAAATAATACAGCTTTTGGCTTAGCGTTTTCAGGGGACTCCTGACTGTGAGAACGAATGGATCTCTGATATTTGTGCCTGCTCTTGGGACTTTTTTCCTCCTGTTGGGCTGCTGCATTGAACTTAAAAGCTACAATTTTTCTTCATCCTATTGTATTTTATTTTGTCATACTTGGTTGTTATTTATTAGAAGCCTGCTCTTTTCTAGGGAGAGACAGAAAGGGTGGATCTGGAGGGCAGGGAAGGTGGCTTGCAACTGGGAGAAGTAGAGTAAGGGGGAACTATAATCAGAATATAATGTATGAGGTAATTATTTTCAATAAAAGGGGAAATTTTTTAAAGGGGAAGGCAAACTATGATGGCAAATTACAATACTATTTTATTTAAATAGATTACTTTAACAACAGCAATAAAAAGTAGGCCAGTTTTGAATTTATTATCATTGTTGTCAAACGAATTCCCTTTTTGCTTTCTCCATGACTAAAACCCAAGGGGCCATGTGGCAGTTTAAATAAGAATGGCCCCCATAGGCTTACATGTCTGAATGCTTAGCCATCAGGGAATGGTCACTACTTAAGAGGGATTAGGAGGTGGTGCCTTATTGGAGGAGGTGTGACCTTATTGGAGGACAAGTGTCTTTTCCTAGAGTCTCCCTCTTCCTGCTGCCTGTTGATGTTGATGTAGTAGAACTCTCGGATTCCTCTCCAGCACCATGTCTGCCAGCATGCCACCACGCTCTCTGCCATGATGACACTGGACTAGCCTTCTGAAAATCTAAGTCTGCTCCAATGAAGTGTTTTCCTTTCTAAGGGGTGCCATGCTCACGGGGTCCCTTCACAGCAATAGAACACTAACTAAGACAGGGGGTATCCCTAGAAGGGGCATGGCTTAGCAGAGTCAACATTGTGGTTTCTTCTGCTGAACATCCTCCCCTATAATAGAAGGAGTTTTTCCTCAATGAGAAGATCAAGATCTGAAGAGACAGCATGTGACTCATGTCTTTGTTTTTCTACTTGTTGCTTAGCACCACGTTGGCTAACAACCAGGTCATAATTATTTCTGTGATGCAGTTTCATGGTATGCAAGTCACCCAAGTGATTTCTTAGCTAAGAGTCTATAAATACAACAACATGCTGTACTATCAATCAGCAACTGGGGCACTATTAAGCTGGAAACAGCCATCACACTAAAAGTGCAGGGGTAACTAGAGTGACATTTATTGACTACTTGTGGTGTGCCGTCCAGTTTCCTCAATTTTCATGCTAATCAGATAATGAACAGGAATGGTGGTGATGGGACAGGGGTCAAATCAGTTTATGCAAGGTAATGCGACAGCTAAGTGGTAAAATCAGATAAAAACAAACATTTTTTAAAAATTTTATAATAGAGAACAAATGAAATGATATTCCAGAAGATCATAAGTTAGGAAGTACATTCGAAGAAGGAATCCTGGGGCTAAGATTTGGCTCAGTTAAGAGTGCTTCCTCAGTCTGTGTGCAACCTAGGGTTCCATACAAAACCAAATGTGTGGATCACGTCTATGGGATCAATGTTTAGGAAATGGTGGCAAGAGGAATAAGAATTTAAAGGTCATCTGTACTGGCATTTCATTTGTATTTTAATAAATAAAGCTTTCCTGAGGATCAAAATGTAAAAGCAGCCACACGGGCAGCCTTACAGACCAGGCAGCAATAACATACACCTTTAATCCTAGTAGCCACACTATCGTGCCATAGAAACAAGGCAGTAGGGGTGCATGCTCTTAATCCCAGCACTAGAGAGGATTCTAAAATGGGAGGAGACAGCTCTCAGTCTCAGTCTCATTCTGAGATTCCTGGAGGCAAGATCGTCATTTTCGGACTGAGGAACAGCCAGTGGCTGGCTCTTTTGCTTTCCTAACCTTTGAACCCCAGTATCTGCCTCTGAGTTTTTATTAATCCTGTTTCAGACATCCTTGGCTACACTGTAAGTTTCTAGGGTAGCTTGGGTTTCAGAAGGTCCCATCTCTATAACAAAACACACACACACACACACACACACACACACACACACACACACACACACACACACACACACACACAAACCAAGTCTCCTACTACTCAGTAGAGGTAAAGGTTGAAAGCTACCACTTTCTGTATATTTATCTTTCCCAAACTATATTAAATGTTCACTATCCATTTTTTAACTCTTTGGATTTACAGAATGATCCTTTGATTCAGATACTAATGCCCAATTGACAGATGAGCAAACGGAAACACAGAGACTTTTAAATAAGAGGTCCAAAGTCACATAGCAAGTAGTAAAATTGGAACTGGGTAGTGAACACAGAGACAACCAAGAACCAGGGGTCCTCAAGCTGAAGTATACATTAAAATCACCTGGGCTTCCAAAACGTGAATGCTGGGCTTCTTCTGTGTACGAATATTAAATTCAAGTATCGGGTTACAGTTTAGATCTTGACAAATTGCAGATGTGCCCAGGTGTTTCTAATGTGCACTAGGATAGATAGACACTGTGTGACATAAAGTTAAAAAGTACTATTTCAATTCCTCACACATAGCATTTGCTCTTAAGGTCATTGACAGGACTTGGATCTGAGAATCATTGAATCATTGTAAGTAGTAGGACTTTTGTGCTGCCAATTTTGCCTATGGTAGAAAATATATTAGCATTGATTGTAAGCAAGAAAATTATAGTTAACTTAAAACTAAGAGTCCCAGAGTGGATGTAGCATCCGGGTTGATTTAATCAATGTCAAAGGCCACTTTCTTGTCAATTTCAATTGAGTAGTAAATTCCCCACGTCGTTTCCCGAAATCACTGAAGAATTCTGTGAGAAGCCTTACAGCGTCTTTGCCAAACTAAGCTCAAAAGAGATGGTTAACTGCTGAAATGCTATTTGGGGGCCTCTGTAATGATTGTCTGAGTATAAGTGCTTGCTTCTCAAGGATTATGAGCCTACGTCAGATGCAGTGGGTCACGTCTATAATCCCAGCACTCTTACTTTGAGATGGGGCTTGCAGACAGGAACATCAACTGTCTATGGGTCACCTAGCTGGAAGACATGAGAAGGAAGACCCTGCCTCAACATTGGGGAAAGCAAGCACCAGCTCTTGACAACAGTCTGACCACCTCTACATCCTTGCCATGCATGCACCCACACTCACATATGTGTACCACACATGCATGATAATAACATGAAAATTAGTTAATAAAATGCTTTAAAATAATTCCTGTCCTACTTTATGTGGAACTTTACTTTTGGTAGATGAGTGGGAAATATTTCCAAGAAATAAGTCATTACTCGTGAAATAGGTGAACACCACCATATGGGTTTATGATTCTGATTTTAAAAATAGAAGAAAATAATAGAAAAATGGAAAACACAAGTCCCAAAGAGAAACTTCGGGAATGAAATGTTCTGGAAAGTGATGGAAGCTGTCTGCAACTGAAATTAAAAACAACTTTAAAGTATCCATGCTGTCTCTCCAGGGCAAATAAAAAAGCTATTAGAAACGGGTAAGGCAGATAAAAGACAAAGCTTGGTGAGCATGATCTATCGAGAGGCGAGAGAGAACAAACAAATTTTATGAACACATTTTCTCTAAGGTGGAGTTCACAAAATGCTACCATATTTTGGGGATTCCCAGCCACACCTTTCCTCAGTGTTCTTCCACCAAAGCAGCTCAAGGAAAAATTCAGTGTATGCGAACTGATCAGGGGCTTAAAACATAGCTCATTTTCAAAGAAAGACTGCTGATTCAATGAAATTAAGGAAGCACGCAAGGAGCCCAGGGCTTCATCCCAGCACATAAAATACTTGGCATGGTGCATTCTAATATTCAGGGGATGGAGACAGATGCATTAGATGTTCCTCACGTACACAGAGACTATGAGGCTAGGCTTGTTAAGACTCTGTTTCAAAAAGAAAAGAAAAACAAATGAAAAGAACAGAACAAATGATAGGTAGGGCTGGGGCTTCCACTCTAACCCTGAACACCACATAAAATCCGGTATTATAGTGGACGCTACAATAGAAGTAGAGGCAGGAGAGGGATTTCTGCAGATTTAATGTCCATGTATTCTTCACAGTGGGTTCCAGGACAACCAAACTAAAACAAGATACCTCCATCAACCCCCTCCATATAGGAGATGCAAACAAGACTGTGGACCCTGCAATCTTATCTAGCAGGTGCACTAGTCAGCTAGCCATAGAATGGGCTACAGACAGTAGCTAAGAAGAAGCGTTCTCCTAGACAGCAAGCATGTTTAGTCAGCCTGCTACTTTAATGCCCATAATTCTTTCCTCTCCCCTCCTCCTTCCATCCCTTCTTCTCCATCCCTCCCCCATCCTTTTTTCTCTCCCTCCCTCCTTCCAGGATCTTACTGTGTAACCTAGGTTGGTCTTGAACTCACCAACTGCCCATGACTAGGGTCAAGTGCCATCTTTCTGTCTCAGCCTCCCAGGTTCTGAGATATTGGTAGGAAACACCTCATCTAGCTCATGATCATGTTTTTGACATGTAAGCTAGTTCTTCATTAGAGTACCAGATTTTCTCTCAGTCCTCAAGTTGGGAGGAAGCCACTGATGTTCAGGCTTCTCAACTGGGGACTTAGGTCCCTGGCATTCTTGTTCTCTCAGCCCTGTGTCTTATGATATCATTCATCTTTGTCATTTCTTCCTTAACTGGAGTTGTTCCCTTATTGTGGCTACAAATTTCAAAATAGGTCATGCATTGACATTAACATGGGGAAATAAGCTACAGATTCTAGACTTTTCCTCTCTCATAAAGCTAACTAATGAATATTTTAAAAAGTTGGCTCATTATTCCTATTCTAATTTTCATATAGATAAAACATATAAAGTAAATATTATGACTACAATAGACTGTTTCTGTGCTTTTTAAAAAAAAAACTTTTATATGGTAAATTGCCTGTTGAGGTGTCTTTTGGGGGTTAGTTGTTTAGAAAATAAACAAACCGCTGACCAATTTAAAATCATCCAGGAGAATAACAAAATCAACCTCTGCTGTAGTAAACTCTATTTTCAAGAATGGTATGAGGCCTCTGTTTTTCCACAAGACCATGCTTTTCCAGATAATAAACAAGTATATTCTGTTATGCACGCAGAGCCCTACATAACATACCTAAAGACATATATCTGTTTATTCTGCTGGATTTGTTATGATTTCCACCATGGGAAACTGGATTTGTGAACATCAAACAGGAGAGCTAGCCATATGACTGATTCTAAATCTCACGATTACTTGCTTTGCAATCACCCAGGTTTGGTGGCATGAGCCTTCACCTCCATCCCTTGAGAGGCAGAGGCAGGAGGACCACAGTTTAAGGGTATACTGGGAGATCTCAGGGGGAAAGAATATCACTTCAAAGGAGCCAAGGCTCCACATTCAATTTGCCATGATAGCTCCTGATGGTAAAAGAGAAAAGCCAGAGACCCAGGGGAAACATCATGATAAGGAAGAATTTCAAGCTTTTACATTTAGCAAGAGTTGAAAACCAACCTCACTTTTGCAACCCTCTTAAACATCACTTGAATCTCCCTTGAAGGACGCTGTGAAGCACATCTTCTCAGTGTGTTCTTGGCAGTCAGTTTGGCTGTGTTTTGGTTTAATTTCCAGCTCTGTAAATGATCACCATGCTGGCGCTGAGCACCCCATGTTGTGGTTGGCTTCTACTTCCAAGGCCAGGTTTTATTGAGGGAAAAGAGGATATGCACAGCCTGTTTAAAATGTTACGTCTGCACTCCACACCACAAGAAGTCTACACCACAAAGCACAGGGGACCGCATACAGTGGAGAACGTCTTCCTATGAATGCCTCACTGGCGATAAGAGAGGACCTACAGCAGGCCAGGTGTGTTCGGGGAAGTGCAGTAGAGAGAACCAGGACTCTGCCATCATGGACTCATGGTTAGAGAGATAAGTGACAGATCCCACAAAGATGTAAGGAAATACAAAGAATACATACAGATAGCGATGATGCTGAGAAGCATAAAAACAAATGGGATCTTAGGATGTAAAGATTGACTGATAGGAAGTGTTTTTTTTGAGCAAGCTTTGATGACAACGCCAGGCAAGCCAACTGACTTTTGGATGGAAGCATGACTGTTGGAGAAACCACTAAGTTTAAGTGTCTAAAACAAGGGTTTTCCATCTGTAGGTTGTAACCCCTTCTGGTGGTCAGGCAACCCTTTACCAGGGGTCACATATCAGATATTTACATATTAGTTCATAAGTAGCAAAATTACAGCATGAAGTAGCAATAGAAAACTTTATGGTTAGGGGTCACCAAACATGAAGAACTGTTTTAATGGGTCATAGCATTTGGAAGGTTGGAAACCCCAGGTCTAAAGGATGGGTTTGTTTGAGCCAATTCCCATCTTTTGAATTGTCTTTGGAACTCGGCAGCTGCAATTTACTTTTAAGTCATTCTGGGTTAAGAATATCAATACAAATTCTTATACTGTAAATGGTTTAGTGCTTTCTACGGGACCAGTAATATTCTAAGTCTATATATACAGCAATTCCTGTGACAAATTCTCTGAGGAAGCAATTATTGCTTCCACTTGCAAGAAGGGCACAGAAAGCCTAGGCATGCTAAGTAGTTCCTAGAAGGCCTCAGAGCTAAGGGGAGACAAAGCCTCCAGCAGTTTCTATTGAACCATTGATTCCAGGTTCACCTACTAAGTTCTACTGCCAATCAGAGCATCCATATGATATAAGTTCATGAGGAGTTCACGGTACAGACAGATTTTCAAAGAATGTGATATGATTTAGACAAACTATTTATAGCAATACTCACTAGACAGACAATAATATATGCTGTACGTTCAGAAGGGGGAAAAAGGTTTCACGTGCGATGTCATGCCAGAAGTGGACAGTTTTCTTGATAGCATCATATATAAACAATGCAGAACAATTTTAAATGTTTCATAAACTAGATTCCACTCATGCATACAGGACAAAGAAGACTGGCTTTTTGAGATATAGCATATCCAAGCTAAACTATGACTATTCATAAAAGTATCTAAAAGTTAATCTGTATGGATGTCAAGGTTCACACTACTTTATGTACTAATACTGTGTCAAAATATTTAGTGCAAAATCGATCTGATGCACTTGATCCCTGGCCAGGCCCACTGAATGGGAAGAGAGAAAACCAAAATAGGTTTTGACAACTTGAAGTGATGCATTACTCTTTGATGGTCAAACTTCAGTGACAAAGTGTATTCTAACGCTTGGTATTTATTTGGCTTCCACTCCTGACCCTGGCTTGTTCTGAAGCCATCATTCACATATGCTCGCCTGGCAGAGCTCCGGATCGTTAATTGACTGTCACATTTTTTTAGCACATCTTAAGTGATCGGCATACATTTGAGAAGTACATTTCCCTCGAGACAGACAAAAATTCAGACAAAGTTTGAAAGGATTGATGTTGTCTGACATCTTCATGCTAGCTTTTCTTCATCCTGCTTTTCAAACACCTTCACCACACTCAGCAGCTTCGGTTTCTCCATATGATGATTATCAAGTACTCAGCACTTAGAGTGATGATCACTAAGTATTCAGTACTTAGAGCAAGTAAGGTCAACTCAGACTCAGTCAAATTTTTAGGATACAGTGAATAACAAAACTTCATTAAAATGATTTGAAATCTGATAACCAGTTAGCATATTCTAGGGCGGACAATGGCTTAGTGGAACAGCATTCATCTAAAATATAGAAAGTTATGGTTTTAATATTCAACATCATTGAAGAAAAATAAAACAGGAACAACAAAAAATCCTGGTATATTTCTAAGTAGGTTGATGTTGTCTTTCATAGGCCAATTTTTTTTCCTCAATTTTTTTATTAAAGATTTCCATCTCCTCCCCTCCGCCTCCCCCTTCCCTCCCCTCCCTTCCACCCATACCCCCACTCCACCCCTCTCCAAGACAAAGAGCCATCAGGGTTCCCTTCACTATGTTAAGTCCAAGGTCCTCCTAGCTCCCCCTAAGTCCAGGAAGGTGAGCAACCAAACTGACAAGGCTCACAGTGAGCCCGTCCATGCTGCAGAGTTCATGTTCATTGCCGTTGTCCTTGGTTTCTCAGTCCTCCTCCACCATCAGTCATAGGCCAATTTTTAAAAGGTAAATGTATCCTACTTTATCCTCATTGAAGGTATGTTTGGTATTTATTGTGTATCAATTTGTGTATTATTATATATTTAAACATTTTATTCCATATATAAAATCCCCAAAACAGTTAGCATATGAACTCATTCTAAAATGTATCTCTTGGTTTATCATACCAAACATATGGCAGAAATGTGATGTGAGAGTCAAACCATTCTATCAGTAACAACATTTCTGAAGAAAGATCTAGCTAAGAATTCTTTGTACCAAGTACCTTCCCTTCCAAAGACTACACCAATGTTAACTAAACCTTTCGGTCAACTTCAGATTTTTCTGAGGGTACAGCAAAGATGAGAAAATATATTTTATTTCTAAGAATTTTTGTGAGAAGCACATTTCTTGTGATTACATGAGTCATTGTAAAAAAAAACAAAAAAAAAACAAAAAAAAAAAACAAGCAATATGTTTCAAGCAACCCAAAATAATTTAACTGCTAGGTTTTTTTGAAGTCCTTGCTCTTTGAAGATGCAATACAGCAAATGATTGATTTCTTACATTTTTAGGCATTGTATCAGTTGCCAAAGATGCAATGTTTCCACACATAATCCCGAATAAATAATTATTTTTAAAGAAAAATAAATGCTATGCTTTTTTGAAAATGGCAAATATGCATTTGTTATACACAGGAGTGCAGGAACCCCAGTCTGTCCCAGGCACATGTCTGTCAGCTCGATCTCAGAAGCTGACACATAGTAGATATCATCGATGATGCTTTCGGGCCTTTAGGTCTATGCCATTTCATTTCCCAATGTCATTCTGAAGGGGATCCATGAATCATGTGCTGTGGGGGGGTGCAGTTAAAGTTTTAATTGAAAAATGTCCTGCAAAATGATCATGTGCTGAGAACTTGGTCCACAGCTGTGGCCAATATTGAAAGGTGGTTGGATCACGAAGATGCTAACTCCATAAGGGATGAATTCATGCTGAATGGGCTAGGAAATAGGTCTGGTTAGAAGTGGGTTGTTAGGGATATATCTTCTGTCATCTCTTTCTTCTCTTTCTGGCTATAGTGAGACATGTAGTTCTCCTCCTCCATGTCTTGGAGTTATGATGATTCCCAGTAACAGAGCCAGCCAACCGTGGACTAAAACAGTAAGTAGTTCTACATTCAAACTTCTTTTCTCAGGTATTTGCCACACATGTCTAACAGAGATGAATATACGTATATGCTAAGGGACTGTGAATTAACATCAAGGGTCTATCAATTTGCTCAACTGAACGTCCCCATTGTTAATACACAATCATTGTCAAAACTTGGATCACCACATCTTAGACAAGAAGTGGTTCACCATTTTAATGCCTGAGGTTGTGTATAAATTTTTTCACGAATAATCATTTGAAGAGGTTTAGGGCACACATTCTGACACTAGACTGTCTACATTTTCAGAATGGCATTTCATGTAGAAGCCCAAGCATGTTACTCTGCCTCATCTTCCCCATATACAAAAATTGGGCATATACTTTAAAAAAAAAAAAAAGAAAAGATGAGACTGCTGTGTAGCCTGCACTGGCCTGCCTGAAATCCACTACTCATTATATAGCTCAGACTAGCCTTGAACTCCAGATGTACACTGTATCACATGACTGAGAACTTAAATTTTAATGCTAAACCAGTACAGATAATACTACATTGATTTCTTTAAAAGATGGGGCCTTATTATATATCACTATCTAGCTTGGAAGTCAGAGATTCTCCCCTAACTCTGCATCCCAAAGGTTGGCATTAAAGGCTTGTGAATCCTTCTGATTTGACATTCATTAATGAAAAACAATGCTGGGAATTTTTTGCTGTCCATCATACTCATATTTTATTTTGTATAACAATTCATAATACACACATAGATGTATGTATATGCATATATATATATATATATATATATATATATATATATCAAACAACCTACTAAATAACCCTTTTTCTTTTCTGATTCTGAATCAGAATCTGGTTATGATGACAACCTGGCCTTGAAGTCACAATTTTTCTGCCTTGGTTGCCTGAGCGGTGAGACAGTATTCCTGCACCATCACGCTGAGTTTGTAATGTCCTTCTTCTTGTTTAGGTGAATGTTCCCTTCTTTTTCATCATTCAGTATTCACGGATTATATGACTTCAGATGTAATGATAACACGTTTAAAGCAATGATATGGTGTTGCAGTGTGGAGGGTTATAATCCATCATCTGTTCTTCATAAGCATTCCCTAAGACATAGGAAATGTTTGGGAGTTATGGTGCCAATTAGCATACTGGAAAATAAAATGATAATGTTCTATTATGCGATGAAGGGATCCCTAAGCACACGCATATGTTTCTAGTAAAGATTTTCGGGACTGATTAAAGAGCAGAATCCTGTTTGGGTAGCAAAACAATTTCATCTTCAAAACCCAAGGAATCCACCATTCCCTGTACTAGCTTGAGAAAAATATACAAAGGCATGAGAGAACAGCCTGGGGAGAGACAACTCAATTGAGGTGAGAAATTAGAAATTCTAAATATACATTTCTTTTCCTATATGAAAACTGATAAAATAAGATAGCCATGTATCTCAGGTTTGCTCTCTAAGGAGATTGAGCCACATAACTTCATTTTAAAAATGCTTTTGTCCTCTAACATTTGCGAATGAATACCCTTAGTATATAACTTTTATTATTGCTGGTATCATTTAAAAATATATCCACCAAAGTGAGGAAACGTCAGTGATTATTAGGGATTATGCACTACAGCAATTTTGATTTGTTGACAGTTTGGTTCATGTGGTTAAAGTGCTGAGGTGAGGGTCAAAAAAAGAGCACAATTATAGTAGAGAAAACCTAAACTTAACAAATAACTGAATACTGTTTAAAAAAGATAAACGACCCTTATTTTCTGGATCTATAGTGTTAAATGCATTGAATACATGAGATGACTTTCTTCATGGGAAACAACATTAGTATCTGGCAAGGATTTCAGATGCTGATTTTCATACATTTTTGTCAGGTCAGGTTTCACATTAATTAATTAATAAAGTGACAAACAAACTCGACCAAGGAAAGACTCCGTAAAGGAAATCCATCTACCTCTTCCATGCTTCAAGACTTCAGCGGCAAGGACACAGTAACTTAAACTGATGAGCAAGGAAAGAACTCCTGTTTTACATCCATGTGTTCTAGAACTTGCTAAGGTCAGTTACATCCCAATTCCCAAACTGAGGCCGATCACCTTCCTATGTGATATAAGCAATTAATGTTTTATAGTGAGGAATTATCGAGAGTGGCCATACCTGTCATCTAGTAAATCAATCTAGCCCATCATCTTTTCAAATTTGCTCCTCTCGAAATCCCGCATTACTGAACTCAGCGAGTTAGTTTCGAATGAAAGCAATTTAGTGATTAGGAGGCCATTGCAAATTCTTTCTTGTCACAGGCTCGTTAATGGCACCACATTTGCTCCTTTTTAACTTGCCATTAATACTTCAAAACGGAAACGCACACATGTGGTCAAGCTGTATTCCTAGGAGCTATTTTAGTAAAGATCACTTAAGACAGTGACACACGCACAAGCTGGAGATGAAAACCCCACTGGAATAATGGGCACTGCCAAAAGACATTCAGCAACAAAGGAGCTGAATTCCCTGTAGTTTTCACTTTGCAATATAAATATAGTGCAAGTTCCTGACCACATATTTTTGTTTTTTTTTTATTTGTGTGGTGTGTGTATATATAGTGTGATGTGTGGTATGCATACTTTTAAGTGTGAGTGTGTGCATATATATGTGTTTGTAGAACTCAGTGTACAGGTTTGGGCATCTTACCCCCATTGACCTCCATCCTTACATTTGAGTCAGGGTCTCACCTTGGACATGGAGCTCACAGGTTCAGCTGGAGTTGGATGGTGAGTGAGCTTCAATAATTTGCTATTGTCTCTCCCTACTTCACTAGTTCTGGGATTATGGGTGCATACCACTATAGCCAGCTGGGATCTGGGGAGTTGAACTCAGATCTTAGTGCCTGTGCTGTAGGAAGCTTGGTAACTGAGCCATCTCCCCTGTTCCTTATGGCAGCTTTATGGCCCCACTGCTCTGACATCCAAAGAAGCAATGGCTATGAACAAGCAAGGACAGAACATATTATAGCAATACAAATTTAACCTTTCCTAAAGAGGTAGCTCTTTTTTCTCTTCTAGGAAGTATCAAAACTGTTACTGCCATACACCTAACCAACTCAAATAAGAAAAGACAAATATTTAATTCTAAGATTGTCAGAAAGAGACCTGGTCAGTTGTCCTCATCAGCTTAGACCATGAAACCCAATATGGACAAGTTCAACAGAACCGCCATATACGGGCTACCCATGCATGCTTCAGCATTGCCAGGGCATAAATTTCATTTCTTTTCCAAGTAGCATGGACTTTAAACAGCACAGTCTGGGAAAACAGTCATCCAGGACGACAAAGACAGTCTTGGACCAAACCTTAGGCAGGCTCCTCTAAGAGCTCTCTTTGGACTAAGCCTCATCTTCTGCCTGCCCAGTCTAGCTGTTGTAAGTGTATTGACAAATCCCTGTAGTAGGAATGGTGCCCTTGCATCTGATGACCTTCTGATTAAATTCCCACCCTTATGCTGGGTACCTGGTCACCTGAAACGCTTTCAGCAACAATCCCACTAAGTCAGAAGCCAGAATTCTCTAGGCTTGTAGTTTTCTAGTGATCTTCAGTTCACTGCCATTCCAACTCTGACAGCTTCTATAGAAGAAGGAAATCTTTTCCTTTTGTTTTCTATCTTAATCCACCAGGAGAGACCCTTGCAATAAAAGATAAACAAGAGAATCCACATCATCCATTTGGCCCAATTTTGATGTGAAAAACAGAACTACAGTGTTTTTAATGCTAGGTTTGATGAAGGGTGAACAACCTAAAGCAAGGCAGGAAAGAAAGGGGAATTTGCACCAAGCCCAACAATAAGGAGAAGCTTTGCAATCTGTTTGTTCAGATGCTCCACACTGCTTCCTCTTTGGAGACCAGGGTGCTCTCATATAAACATCTGATGAACTCAGGGCAGGGGGTGTCAGAAAGTCCCTTCCACACATGCCATTTCTTACATTCCTTCAGCATAATGTATTCAGCATGACAAACTGCCTTATATGCCGGGGAAGTATTTTTGGAACCACAGTGCAACAAATCCTCAGACGTCTTTGTTAAATTTGGATTGAGCCTGATCTCTCTCGCCTGTATCACAATAATCTTGACCCCCAACCCAATGGTCCCACATAAAGACTTCTTTTCACCGAAGTCAGCACGCAATGTGGAAGCCACGTCTATTAGAACAATTTCTCAATAGCTTGCTGGACTGTGAAATCGGCATAGATATTCACCAGTGGATTATTCATGGTTAAATGAAACATGGCAGAGATACATAATGACATATTACATAATCATAAGGAAAGACAAAAATTACATTGTTTGCAAGAAAATGGGTAGAACTAAAGATTATGTCAGGAAAATGAGAGACAGTAATTGCAGAAGGGGCTTTCTGACTGTCTCGACGTTGAAATAAATCCAGTAGTTCCTACAATTAATAAATGCTAAAAAAAATTGTCTTCCTTCACATTTTAAAGTGTATGATTTTTCTGTCTTTATCAAGGACAGCACCAAAATGAAGTGAAACTAGCAATCTATGACTTTCCCAGACTCTGCTAAACCTATTGGGTTTTGGATGAAGTATATTTTTTTTCTCTAGACTAGAGTTTATATAACTAAGGACGATTAGTGGAAAACTCAGAAACAGAGAGTAGACTGTTTTGACTCTATACTATATGGTATAATTAGTACTTGTACACACACACACACACATACACACACACACATATACACTATAAACATATACCATATATTGTATAGTATAATCACTTGTGTATATTGTCTAACAATACTTTTACTATACAGTATAGAGTTATTATTATACAGTTACAAGTGGGAGAGAAGACTTTCCAGCAGCTTTAGGCTCTATCCCCTCAATCAAGGATCAGGATAAATACCTACAATGACAATGGAGACCCAGGAGGCAGCTGAGGAGGGGAACAAAGGGGACGATGGAGAATGAAAGGAACCTCCGCAGGTGGCAGCCATAATCTCCCCTCATCCTCCCAGGTGGGAGTGTTGGCCAGTGTGGTTCAGACACTTGAATTTTCAAAGAAAGCAGGAGTCAAGTTTCTCAGAAGAGAAGTGACTGGATGTAATTTTAGTGTGTGGTCCCATGACTCACACGGTTCCAGCAACAATTCCACATGCAGGGTACCACCCCAAAGAAATGGCAGTAAAAATAAACATGCCGGAGAGAATGTAATTAAATGAAATCCCCCAAGGTTGGATGTTCCTTAAACTAGAATATTCTAGTTGATTTTCTTTATATCCAAGAGCTACTTAAGTTCCTACCCATTTCTTACCTCCACTGAAGGGTTTTTCTGCTGTGAATCTAACAATACACACACACACACACACACACACACACACACACACACACACACACACATTTTTCAAACTGTCTTTAAAATTGATCACATGTGGACGGTGAAAGCCACAATACCCCCGGAACTGTGGCGTGAACTCAGGTCATCCCAAATAATCTTGCCGCAGAGTGGGCTGCAACTTGCCCACACCAGCAGCAAACAAATGGATTGCGCTTACCACCAGTGTCTTCTAATTATGTGACTTGGAAAAATCAGATAAACAAGAGGAGAACTGTAGCCACTTCAGAGGTACATATTTTTTGTTGTTGTTGTTGTTCTATTTATCTAACATTTGCAAAATTGTGTGCAACAGAAAGAAATTAAAATGTAAGCGGGGAGAAATGAGTGCACCAGAAAGCTAGACCTTGCAACTTGTCATAATAAAAGGCACAGCACAGTGTCATTAGGAAAAAGTGATCTCCAGAGAGAAAAGTCGCCATGGAGATACGGGTGGAGTCAGATTAAAATTGATCCCAGGATAAGCAGCTTTCAGAGAATTGAACAGCGATGCTGATCCGGCGGAAGTTAGTCAAGAATTAGTTATTTGATTTCTAAAATGTGTAAGCATACAAATATGAGGAGAGCTATTTAAGAAAGTAACATAATAAAAAAATGGGTAACTATATTTAAGAAATGAAAGTCTATCAAAGACTTCACTGTATAACATCTCTGGGTCCATGAAACATAGTTAGGTTAAAATATGGGGCAAACTAATAATTTCTTCCTTGATTAGAACTTGCATTTTCCCTCTTAGTTTGATGTATTACATCATTCATGTTCTAACTATAAAATATAGATATATTTGAAATGGAAAAAGCTGTGAGAGTGAGAGATTTATGTGCAATATTGAAACAGTTTTGACTTGCACAACTGATCTGGTAATTTCCATATATATATAATATATATATATATACATAATATATATATATATTATATATAAAATCAGTGCCTGAAAGTCCAGAGATATGGATATATATTTTTCCACATCAGAGCAGCCAGACAGTTCCTCCCTCACTTATAAGCATGAATGTGGTTTAACTGCTTCCCAGGCAAATTATTATTAACCCTGTCATTTTTCCCCTAACAAAGCAGTGATCTCAATAATTATCTCCAAAAAAAATCCCTTATATAGTCAAATCTGAATCGGTCTAGGTTAACCTAATTTCATGGTCTCTTGTTCTAATTATGGCTAAGAAATAGAATTCCCAACAGAAAGCAACTATATGCCCAGTGTATTTTATACTCCTTACATCAGAACAACCCAAAATAATTCTAAATACTCCCTCCTTGAGTTCCAGTGTAGATGCTTAATGCTGATCCATCCACCTTCTCTTAAAAGCATGTGTACAATAAAAAGGTATTATAAATTAAAATGAAAAGTAATATATTACAGAATAGTCAGGCTATCTAACCAAATGCACATTGTCATAGTAA
Source organism: Arvicola amphibius (assembly GCF_903992535.2). NCBI lineage: Eukaryota > Metazoa > Chordata > Mammalia > Rodentia > Cricetidae > Arvicola > Arvicola amphibius. The sequence goes on from NC_052063.2 coordinate 19,021,652, forward strand.
ACACATTTCTTATCTCATTTTGAACATTTTCCATATAATTGCACACACACACACACACACACACACACACAAAGGGGGGGAGAGAGGGAGGAAGGAAGGGAGGGAGGGAGGGAAAAAGGAAGGGATGAAGAAAGGGAGATAGGGAGGAAGAAAGGGAGGGATGAAGAAAGGGAAATAGGGAGGAAGAAAGGGAGGGAGGGAGGGAGGGAGGGAGTGAAAAGGGAGGGAGGAAAGAAAGGAGGGAGGAAAGGAGGGAGGGAGGGAGGGAGGAAGGGAGGGAGGGAGAGAGGATAGCTCTAGCTTTTGCTTATAAATTCATGGATCCTCTTAAATTTTAGGTACCTGGGAAAGGTAAAACTCAGGCATGATATTTTTGATTAAATAATCTAGGGGACATATTTTCCCTTTAATTTTCATACAATGAATACACTTGTGAAATATTTATGAATTATTATACCACTGAGAAATGTAGAGCATGAATAAAACATGTAGCATATGTCAGAAGGCTGAGTCCAAAGGACAATCTATCAGTGACTTCAGAAATCCACTCAGAGGAATGAGATGACTCCCGGCTTAAAAGAACACCTCACCAGGCAGCTATGTGGTTTGTATGACTACTGCAGACCTCGAGGAAATACAACTTCTGGTGCACCGCAAAGCTCGCAGAAAGCCACGAGAACTTAATCTCAGACTCAGCCCTTCGTTACTTGGGATTCACAAACGGCCAAATGACAACGACTGCATTCGTTTACACTCTACCTCCTCCCTTCCTATGCAAGCACAGCCCCTCTCCCATCCAGTTTCGTCATCCAAGTACAACTCAGCAGATCACGTTCTTTCATAAACGAATTCTTTACGACTTCAATATTTCCTTCATTCTCTCACCTATTTGGACAGATTCTTTTTGTTATCACATTTGAGTGTGTACACTTCCAGACAACTATCTTTATTCTTTAATGAATTTATACATTTTTATATACGTTCTTTCTTCTCTCTAGAACCTTCTTACTGGATAATGTCTAATGAGGCTTGTGACTAATTCTTCCTTCTCTGCACACCTGAGAACCGTCTCCCTCAATAGTATGGAAATGGAGTGTTGAAGGCCACCAGAGGCATCTTATTCTCTGACTCAGTGGACATCCATGTCCTTGTTTCTAGTTGCCTTTTATCGCAGTATTTGTGCTCATCAGCTAGGATTTCTAAACCCTGGAACCGTCTCTGATGCTTCTATCACCTCACAGCCAGATGTAGCACTTCCTAGGGTTGGGACCTTGATCCTTTCCCTCGCTTTCATGCCTTCTCTTCCATGGTTGTTTTATTCATTTTGCTAATACAACATTACTTTCTGCAGATGATATCCATATCGTCATCCTTACCTATACACGTTCTCTGGACAGCTTCCTGAAAGTAAGGTCTAGCAGAAATTTAGGATAGGGCTTCGGGGACAGCTCAGCCAGGGCAGTGTTTGCCAAGAGGACACGAAGACCTGGCTTTTTTCTGTAGCAACTATGTAAAATTTTAAGTGTTTCTGTGCTCATCTATAATTCCACAGCTAGGGAGGTGGAGCCATGATGATCTCTTGGGCTTGCTGGCCAGCTAGTCCAACCAGCCCAGACAGACTGAGGAGCCTTAGGTTCAGTGACAGAATGTGCCTCCGAATCTAAGGCGGAGATGGATAGAAGCGGGCACACACAATCAATTGCTCGCCTCCACAACCTCTCCATACATGTGCACACACCTCTACCTGCATGTATCACACATATAAAACTACATAAGCCCACACAGTCATACATTCATTCAGAATGTGCTAAGTCTAAACTTAAGATTGTACTCTTAAAACAAACACATCCTCGGATGATCTTGTTTGCGGTGTTTCTTTTGTTTCCCAGTTACCTAATTCAAAATTTGAAGCACTTACGTGAAGAACTAATTTTCATATTCACATGCTAGGTTCTATATGTTTTTTTTTTTCCATTCTATCCCTGCTTTTACTCTTTACTGCCTTATGCTTACAATGATCTTCTATTTGATCCTATCAAGGTTGGGTCTCCCAATCCTACTTTTCTGAACACAATACAAATTTTCATGTCATCTTAATTACTGCTTTCATTATGTCATATTGTCTGTCAAATTTACAGAAGCCAGACTTCTTTATCTTTACGTGGGATTACTCAATGTCTCTCACCTGTTTTTATAGGAGTTATCATCTTCCTACCATTCTCCCTGCCTATGTATGAGTATGACTCATGACCCAACCCCACTGCCAAAATTCTCTTCCTTCTACTCTTCTTGCTAAAATCTCCTATAAGAATTCTATCATCACAGACTTCATTAAGTTTTCCGATTCCAACTCAAAACCCTTTTAGATCAACCGAGATGAAAGTAATTTCTCCTATTTATTTAGCACCCAGCTTATGTCCCCCACAAAGCCCTTATGAGAAAGCATTATTTACTGCTCTGATATTCAAGGACTGGGATTTACATGCTCTCCCTTCCCCTGGCTTTCCTACATTAGGTTGTATGCTTCCCAAGGTCAGAGTTAAATTTTTTATAACTTGGAAGCTCTATTTCATTAGACATAGAGTCATATATAACGTTGACATTTGAATTAAAATTGACTGAAATGAGTATAGGTCATAAACAAGTCTACCCTGGAAACCCAAGCACAGGTCATTTTGTCCTCTGGACTTCAGGGTGGATGAGAAGTCAAGCAAAGGCAGGTGACTTTGTCCCATGCAAATTCCCCCATTCTTCACATTAAATTCTTTTATCCCTACGATAATGCAGACTTTGGCTTCGTTCCCAATCAAAGAACAAAGCAGTTTCCTTTAAAGGTTCCCTCTACTTCTCGGGAGTCAGCAGTTTTTGATGTGCATAAGTGGACGGGGGAGGCAGATGGAAAAGGACTGTCACACGGTGGACTCCACTCAGAGCTCAGCTGGCTTATAAAAACGAAAACTGACAAGCCCTAAAGTACGACATTGATAAAGCCTTTTCTTATTGTAAAAATGCTTTAATGTAATCTACTTTTAGAGCAATTTCTCCACAATAGCAACAGAATGAGATTTTGAGACAGCGTATACTTTGCTGTGAGAAACATGCCTATGATGTGTGCCGTCAACAATCACCATTCTCCCCTTACGTACTTCAATAAGGGAACGTATTGAACACTGCTGAGGCAGACAAATCTAAATATAAAAATTAGAATCCCAGAGAACCTAGACAGCAATGAGGACCCTAATAGAGACATACATAGATCTAATCTACTTGGAAAGTAGAAAAAGACAAGATCTCCTGAGAAAATTGGGAGCATGGGACCTTGGGAGAAGGTTGAAGGGGAGGGGAGAGACAGGGAGGGGAGCAAAGAAAAATGTGGAGCTCAACATAAATCAATAAAAAATTATATTATGTTCCTAACCATCTAGTCCTCTTTCATTATTTTACCATTTTTATCACTGGCGCTACACTATAAAAGGTCAACTCATTTAAAAATAAATGATGTAGAACAATGTGCTTTTGTATAATTAAATTGCAGGACGTATTAAAAGTAATGAAAACAGTTCATGATTAAGACAGAAGTATATCTCAGAAATAAAAATCTTTTAAGAAAAGATTTTTACATTATGTGCATGCACATGAGGGGGCAGGGGAAAGAAGAGGTTGCGTACATGAGCACAGTGCCCACGGAGGCCAGGAGAGGGCATCCCTGGAGTTGGCATTAGAGATGGTGCTGATGGGGCTGCTAGGTGGTGAAGTCATGTCCTTAATCACTGAAATGTCTCTCCAGCCCCATCAATGACTTTTTAAACATGGCAACAATAAGAGTCATCCCACAAGGCACACACTTTCTGCTGCACAGCCATGACCTCACACAAGCACTGTTAGATTCTCGCTTATCCTCATATAGCATGCTGAGGAATACACTGGCAATGGTATTGTGCAAGCGAACGGAAAAGAAATTCTATGAGAAGTAAGAATAAGATGAACTGCCTGTGCAGATGCGTAAACAAAAAAAAAAAAAAAAGAACAGGAAATGAAGCTGTTCAACTAGGCAAGAAGAATTGATACCCATTAGCTCTCCTCCCATATAATCAGGTAACTGACAATGGCATTTGCTCATGAAGTGTGGCAGGGACAAGAAAGCTTTTATGAACAAAAGGGAATAAGCAGCAAGATAAATGTTAGGCAGGTGTTTTTATTTAGATCAAATGCAGGATTAAGTTTCTCAGACAGTTCTCTGTTTCAGAGTAGAATTATACTATTGGTATGGTTTGTAATTCCATCATGCTGGCCTCAGTGACACCAAATGTACACTAAAGAGTATCAGCTGAAAACCCAAACGATCAGAAAATAAATAGGGAAAAATGCACAGCTGCTGATTTATTAATTATAGTATCATTTTTTTTTGTCAAATGTGAACTTTATCGCAAATCCCATAAAAAGTACTCTTGACAGATATGGAAAGGCTTGTTTGAATAAAATACATTTTCAAAAGCTAATCTGTAGCATACTTGGGAATGAAACATTTGGGGATCTCTTGGAAAAAAGGTTTTGCATTGGAGATTAAATATTGATTTTATGATTTTGCTAGTCATTAAAAAAAAAAACCCTGTTAGGCCCGGCCCGCAGTCTGTGGTACCTAGATGCCTTTTTCTGTTTTAGAGGCTCTTTAGTTCAGACAATTGTTTCTCCCTATTCCACTAGACTCTGATAAAGGCCATCACTCAACCATTCACCCAGCAAAAAATAAAAGTGACACTCGGGGGAACTGATTCTCAATGGATAAAACTTCATCTTAATTATCATGTAGTTTACATATGTTTAGAACACATTATATTGAGCAGCACCAATGGAGAAAGAAAACAAATGCCTTGATTGCTTGCCTTCAAAGCTACTGCAGGTTTAAGACTTTCTATTTAACACTTCTGTTTGGAAAACAGCCCAATGGGATCAAACTTAAACACTTACAAATGTTTTGTTCTGTTGCATTCTTAACCCCGGTACTGCTTCATCTTCCTCCAAACACACACCACTGCCTGAGAGATTACATAGTTTTCTCATTTATTCCTTCTCTTCTGCTCAGACACTAAATTCCTGATAGGGAGGCTCTGTGTCCTGTGCCTAGCATAGCACTTGATACTTAGTAAACATACAAAGCAAGTAAACGAGTTGACTGCTACCCTGGCTTTCCAGATAAATAATGCCTGTTTCCTCTTGTGGTACAGCGTCCTCCTCACCACCCCCTTTTAAAATCCATTAAGCTTTCTCTCTTTTTTTGCAGACAGGAGGCTAAATGACAAAGTGACTCTCTAAAGTTGTGCTGCCAGGTGAAGCATTAACTTCTCCACCCTTCAGCACCGCCGAGACCACAGAAGCAGCTGCGAGCTACAATAAGCAAATTCTGGCGACGTGTCTAGCAGAGAGAGGGACAAATAAGTGTACAATAAACTTTAGCCGGCATTGCTCTTGCCGATACGATTATTTCCTCCCTCTGTAAACAGCCTGCCAATTCCTCAGTTGTCTTGTAACTACGGGAAGTGGCTCAGAACAGCCGTCGCGGAACTTGGCATCTTGGAAAACTGAGTGTGTGGAGATGGAGAAAATTGAGAAGAGTGCAGAAGCACGGTGGTCCGATGGCCCTTCCCTGTTCTCTCCTGTGAAGGGCGTGCTAGGGCAGGTCTTTACATCCTCATCTCTGATGGTGGGAATGAGCAGGATGCTGTAGTGCCCTCCATCCCTTACTTTTGAGCCTCCCGCCATCCCCTTCATCTATTCTGTCTGCATCCCCCTCCTCAGATGGCCAGTTGCATTTCAACACCAATGGCCATCAAAAACAAAACCAAACCAAACCAATAAAACACAGAACACACAAACCTTTCCTCTCCTTTGGGCTTTCATTTCTGAAGATTCCTTTTTCATAAATCTTTTTTTAAGTTATTAAAACATTTTATTTTTTTATTTTTTTTAATTAAAAATTTCCATCTCCTCCCCTCCTCCTCCCCCTTCCCTCCCTTCCTCTCCACCCACACCCCCACTTCCTCCCTCTCCAAAGAGCCATCAGGGTTCCCTACACTATGTTGAGTCCAAGGTCCTCCCAACTCCCTCCAGGTCCAGGAAGGTGAGCAACCAAACTGACAAGGCTCACACAGAGCCCGTCCTGGTCGTAGAGACCAAATAAATGCATACGCTTTTGTCATGCAAATCTTTTGTTATGATACCTTAATACAGTTCTGTACATTATAATATATTACTATAAATGGAACTTGAGATTTATATATAGGGTCAAGCTCATCTTGGTTAAATCTTAGGGAAACACACACTGGTCCCTCATAGGTCTCTACTCTCACAAGACTACTACACCTCCAAGGAATCACGTTACTATGTCAATTAGTTGAGTGTACTGCTTCCCTAATACACCCCATGTTCTCAACTCTCTGCCTCCTTCTCAAAGCAGCCCCTTTCTACTTATTTGCCCAATAGATGCAATACTCTAACGAAATGAGACTGATTCTTGTATGTGCACTGCGCCCACACATGCATTTTCATCACTGTTTGAAGACTGCACTTCTCAAATGCATGATCTGCATTTGGAGAGAAGGGGAGAAGGCTTTGCTGTTGGACAGTGGTGCAGAATGTATATGAGAATAAATGTTCAGAACCGGAATTCGGTGCAGTGAAAAATCCTGCTTGTCAGGCTGCTAGAAAAGCAGCTTTTGGCTTTTTATAAATAGTAATTCCATTCCAACAGTAATGATACCTAATTTATATCCATCTTCCTTTCTGCAAGCGAAACTACCCTGGGAAAACTTGTAATGAAAACATTATTGATAAACTTGCAAAGCCGAGTTATTAAAAATGAGGATTTTAGAATCCGAAACGGGCATACAGCTGACGGTTTAAATGCAGTGGGAGACAACCAATAAGTATTTATCACTAGAGGAACAAAAAAGGCCTTCATGGAATTAATTTGAAGATTCACCCAAACAAAAGGTATTTAACAACAATCAAATGCATATCAGATAATAAAAGCTAATCATGATCTACAAAACGGGGAAAGGCGGAGATATTTCTGAGGAAGACAAAGAAATTTGAACTGATTGTAGTGATTAGAGGGGCCGAACAGTGGACCTTCAACTGAGAAACCAGGGAGGAAAAGACAAAAGAAGGCAGCATCGATGACAATCACCACTGAAGGCCCTAGGACCGTGTCTTCAACTATGGTGCCCATTGAGAAAGTACTTACATTAGGTCTCAGTTTAGCTGCCAGGTCATAATACTTCTCCGCTGCTTCATTGAGGCTAGCTTGTCTGTCAAAGAAAAAATAAAATACAATTATATTATGTATTTTAAAACGGAAGCACTGAGGAGCAGAATGACAGAAACTTAAAAAGATTACAACCACGTTGACTAAACAGTAAGTTCCCATAAAAATAAACTTGAAATGAACTTACCATTATTTTAAAGTATTACAAAGGGTGACCTAGCATAATCCCATTGGTTAGGTATTGCTAATTTATATTTACATGTCTGTCATAGGAAAAAGTAATTTCCTTCTCAGAAGACCTGCCAGATGGCAGATAACAAAATACAAGAAACGCTTGAATTGAGTTGTTATCTAGTAAAGACATATGCAGGTTACAGATTTAAAGCTACAGGAAAATACAAAGTTTAATTTCAAATGACGTAAAAACCATTAACAAGGGGACGACAATACCACTACCCGGCTATGGGATCTGCTTTAAAAGGCAATGGTGTTCTTAGGAGAAAGTGCAGTAGGTGAAGGGTTACTATACACGCGTTAGGATAGGAGTCTGGCTTCTCAGATCCCACATGAATGCCAGGTGGACATGGCAGTCTTTTTGACACCCCAGAGAGCAAAGGCAGGAGAGGAGGAAGAGCTCCAGAAAAAAAGCTAGACTAGTCAAATTAGTTAGGTCTGGGTTCAAGGAAGATATCTTCCCTCAACATAGAGAAATCAACGGAGAAAGGCAGCCAGCATTAGGCTCTAGCCTTCACACATATGTACACACATGTACACCCTCATACACACATGTGCTCCCACACAGGCAATAGGCATGCATACATGCATACACATGAAGCACACACACATGGAAAAAAGTGGGGAGGCAGAGTGTTCCCTTAAAGCTGTAATGTTAATAAACTTGAGACAACAGGAAGACAGAGAAAAAGGAAACAATCAGAATCCATGAGTAAGTCTCTCAATTAGAGAACCACAGTCAGGCTTTAAAAGAGAAAGCCAATCAGCCTCAATTATTAAATTGAATTTGCACTTTGGTCAAGGCAAAAAAAAAAAAAAGGCATAAAGACATACCCCATGCCGACATATAAATTATGGGAATAACGAAAGATAACATCTCTCTGGAGAACAAGGCCTATCTTGCTAACGTCTGAAGGAAAAACAAGCAGAAACACTACTATGTTTAATGTTTAATGGAAGTTGTAAAGAGAGCGAAGAAAAAAAGAAAAACTCAAAATGAAACCTTGAGCCAAGGCTCTGCTAGACTTGTGGCGTGTTACAATGTGTCACTGCCGTTTATAATCTCATAAATGTCAAAGTTCAGCCTCAGCATGTCAAGAAATGTACCCAAGTCTGGTCTGAAACAGTAAAACTTCCCTCACTAGGGTACTTAAAGAAGGTGCCCTCTACCAAATTACGGATTCGCTTTGGTTCAGATTCATTTGGAAATCTGAACCAGAATTCTTTAGGTCGTGCCCTGGAAGGGTTTTCTCTGGAGGGATATAAAAAGCATGGAGGTAGGAAATGAGAGGAACTTGACACTATGAGGAAGTATGTCGCTCTGAGGTGAGATCAGACAATAGATACCAAGTATTGAAGCGTGGTTCTTACTCACTGTTCTTTATAACCTGCAATTCATAAGGCAGATTCTGATCAAAGGAGAAACTAAGGTCTTCGTTAGACAAAATTGTTTCTAAGATACCTAGCAACTAGTTTTAAAAACAATTCAGAGTTTTTTAAGTAATTATATTTTTCAACTTAGCTGTATGTAAATGTGAAATGTTTCCCCGTAGGCTCATGTGTGCGTGACGACTTGGTTTCCTCCAGTGGAGCAGAAGGCTGAGGAACCTCTGTGAGGAGGAGCCTTTCTGGAGGTGGTATGTCCTGGGAAGAGCCTTGGACATTACTATGACTGAAGAACATATGTCAATTCTCTGCTTCCACACTATAGATAGCGTGTGTGCCCAGTACCACAAACTCCTGCCAGCCTATGCCTTCCCAGCCGTGATAGTTGGTAACTCTTCAAGCCGAAGGAAACTCTACCTCCTTTGAGGTACTTTTTGCTGGGCATTCTATCACAGCAATAAAAAAGTGACTAGTTCGCTGGGGCAATGCTCAAAAGAAATATTAAGAAGAGCTAATTTAAGCTAGAATTATAACTGATAACATTCTAAAGAAATGAAAAAACAGGATTTATTATACATCATATACATACAAAGTTAATTTCCACCATAGAACTTTGCTTTGATTATTAAAAAGTCTTCTTTTTTCATTACTGATCAGAAAGTATTTATGGCTCCACACGGAAAACCAGGGGAAGAATATGTTAGTTCTAGGCATAGAATGGTTATTTATATTCCTGATTTATTTTCTGGACAAGAGAGAAAACTCATGAGGAAGTGTTTAAAGCCCATTTTTATTGTCTAGGTTGTATTTTATACTTCCCTCTGAAAGAGAACTCCTTGGAATACTTATCAAGTCTTAATTGCAAAAATGACTAAATTAATTAACCAGTATTTAAAAGGTGAAGAAATGAGAAGTATTCTGCTCTGTGATTCGGGGAATTTATTAAATACTGTCAGGCACCTCCAGAGGAAAATTGATAGGGATGGGGTGCAAGACTTGAACCCCTGGACTGTCAATATACACCCATTTAAAGTAGCTGAAAATACGCATTTTCCTACATGCTTAAGGCCATTTCTCTCATTATGTCTTTAATATGACAAAAGTATACAAATTCTATCCAGTAATTTATAACTTTATCTAATATGTATAATGCCATGAGGTAATTGCTATTATTAACAATGATATAAACATAAGGGAAAATAAAAAATAGTACCAGATACTTTTCTTCATTTCTGATCTTTCTTTTTAGGGGATTATAGTTAGATATGATAACCATAAAATCTCACAAGTTTTTCCACAAGTATAAGACTCAAAAAGTAAAGTCTCCCAGGCCGGATGCAGACAGCCTTTCATTCTGGCTACAGCACACTATACATAGCCAATAATGATGGGGATGAGAAGCAAGAAAGTCACTCATCCAGATGGGCATTTCCCTCAGTCTTCAAATCAGCAATGTGTTAAGACACGTGACTAGACAGTAAAGGAATAACTAAACTAACAGCAGACACAATGAAGGGGAAATTCAGACGGAGGCCCCCCTACTCATTAACAATCTCTAGTCATTATATATATTAAGTATCCTCTACCCTCCACACCACCTCTCCCCCATAGGGCCAAAAATGTTAAAGGACTAGGAGAAAATTTAGGTGTTCCCTCTTAACTAGACTATTGAGTAACTGAATTTTCAATTATTTTTTGACTTTGGAATAATTTTTCTGTCATCAGTGAGACTCTAGCTGCAGAGTAATAATAGACAGTACAAAGGTCATGAAGTTCATAATTTGCATACTGCAGAATTACATTTTATATATAAGACTATAAAACATCAGTAAATATACACGTATATCTTATATATTTAATTTCTATCTCTGATGTTACTTTGTAAAAGAAAAATGTATTTTTGAAACAGGTTTAAGATCATTAGTCATATATGATATGTAAAAGAGATAAGGTAGTCACAGTTATATAGTTGTGAATTAAAAATCACTTAATAGACTCAGTACCCACTGCTTCATATTAAATATATTTCAAAGGGTCACCTGAGAATATTTTTAAAACTAGAGACATGTTTGTCCACATAACATAAATGTAGATGGAAATAATAGCTTGGCTTTGCAGATTTTCATCTATCATGACCAGATGCTTGCCTGTAAGCCACTCAAGGAAGAACAAACTCTAATTCCAATCTATAAGTTGTATAGAAGAAAAAGAAATAAAACTTAAACAGAAGACACACACACACACACACACTCACACACACACACACACACACACACACACACACACACACACACACACACACACGTATGGAACATCTTCAAATAACAAAACCAGAATCTTACACATGTAAAACAACGAAACCTAAAATCTGAAATAAATCGCTTATAAACTCCTTAGAAATGAACTCTGTCATGGCATCAAAAAGTTATAATACACATAAGTCTTTCTCTCTATTTTACAAAAGAGAGCAGAGAACAGGAAGTGTATCAAGTAGAGAGACTATATGTGCTTTTAAAAATGACATAATTTTAATTATTTTGCATTTACTTAATTTAGTGTGTGTATGCTCACACACACGTGCACACACACACGTGCGCATGCTAAAGGATAGCTTGAGGGAGACAATTCATTCCTGTTGTATGGGTCACATAGAATGGACTCAGCTCTTCATCTTGGGCATCAAGAGTCTTTGCCTGCTGAGCTACCCTACCATAGTCCTCAGGATGTAATTTTAGAAATAGTCCCCATGGGTCACACATTTTATCATGCCCCATAAACTTTTGAGTCCATTTTTTTTCATGGTCTCAGACCCTTCTGGAACTGCTAAAGACAGGCTCAAGCCTGGATATAGGAGGACTAAATGATGTTTTATATTGAAAATTTACAATGGAGGGACTGGTTGATAGTGAACCATTATGTTCATACACAGTAAATTATCACCTATGTTCACTGTGGATTTCAGGCAGGGGAGAAGTTACTGGGAGAACGAATGAGGAGATAGGGAGGAGGACAAATCGCCCATAGTAGTGATTGATGAATCAATGTTGCAAGCATCACCTGGAACTTGTTAAAACTGTAAAATCTCAAGGACCAGTCAAACCCACTAGATCAGAACATGTATTTTCTCAAGGACTCTGGGTGACTTCTTCACTCACTAATATCAAAGTGGCATTGAGTTGAAAGGTACCCACCACCATCAACTTCATCTGCCAAATGTTTAAAGATCTTACAACCCATAACAATATGAAATAAACATGATTCTACAAAAAACAAAAAACAAAAAAAAAACAAAAACAAAAAACCAAAAAACAAATGGCTGGCTGGCACAAGCCTGCTTCCAGTACAGGGAGCTACATGCAAGAGGACCCGGAGCTCAAAGATTCTGATACTTAGACAATTGAAGGCCAACGTGCTTGAAGCTGCAAGAGGAACTACCTCAAAACATTGCTGACTCTATAATTTGAAAATGCCACGAACCTTTCAATGTTCTTGTTCCATTAAAAAAAAAAAAAAACTAATGGAGCAACTGCACAACCTAGACATCCTCAAAGGAATGATTAAAGTGTTTTCCTTCAGATACCAAACAAAACCTCTACATGTTTATGCTCTTCCTACACCTTACTACCTAGAACCTGTGCAGGTCTTCCATATACTTTAAATGAATCCGACATCAGTTATAACGTTCAGAGCATCACAAATGCAATCAAAAGGTGCTAGGATGCCTTCGTTGGTCATTATTCTCTAAAGAAACCAGTATACATGCAAAACACAACACCACACTCAAATTTTGCCTGTAGATATTTAGAGTTCATGAATGCCAAGCCAAACGAAGGAATATTGAAGACTAACTTTATACACACACACACACACACACACACACAGAGAGAGAGAGAGAGAGAGAGAGAGAGAGAGAGACCTTAAAATTGTTTTGCTTTCATGTAAGAATTTAAATTTTGTATCACCTCCAGTAGAACTAATAAAGAAATTATTACCTCTAAATTCTACGTTTGTATAGGATACAATCATCTCATACTGTGATGTTTGAGCAGAAAAATTGCAGTAGAATGATTCTGCTCATATATTCATTCTGTTGTGGAAATTAGAAAAGCAATGAGAATCAGGTGGTATGACAGTTGTACATTTCTCACTGCATTGGAAGCTTGTACCCTTATACCTGAGAAAAGAAAAAAAAGTAACAGCACATTTCCCTAAGTCGTGTGACTGAAGACAGACATGGTCCACGGTAGCATTTTTAGAAGTTTAATATTCCGTCGATACAAAGTTGGAGTAATCTCCACAATGTACTCATAAACACACTTTCCAAGGTTTACCATAAAAGAATGCATTTTAACGCCACATCGAGGCATTATCACTTAGGATTTATATATGTGACAATCTGCCACCTTCTATAAGACTTCCTCCCTTAGTAAGCACCATAGCTTCTGGGTAGTCACATAGTTATAAAGATGAAGGGCACCTGTGATAATGAAAAGACTTTTATATGTAGCCAGACTACAGTGCATTCAGATTTCATCTTTGCGAACTCTGAGAAACCAGGATGGGACCCTTAGGGCTGCAGCTATAAAATACCAATATCACTGTACCCTCTGCCCATGTGCAGGGAGAAACAGGAGAGTGTCCGGTATGCATGCACAACAGCGCCAAGGAGGCAGGAGACACTGGAATCAACACTGCCTTTAGCCCTCGTCAAGTAAGTTCACTAAGGGAAAGGACAACAAAACTCTCATACCAAAGCCTACGAGCTAGGTGAAATGTGTTTTTCTTGCCTTTTAACTTCTTCTCAGATACCAAATAAATTCATACTCTCATTTCAACTTCCAGTTCTGGGGCGAGGTGGGGGCATGGAGAACTGAATACATCCCTTCCTACAAAATGTTTTCAACAGAATGGTTGATTCAATTGTTTCCTCTCCAAAACTATGTAGACCCGATTTCACTGAGTTCAAACATGTTCGGTGCCTTTGATATTTCCCTTTGATGATAATCAATCTGCTTTAAAAACAACAAAAAAAGAAAAGGTTTCATCTGGAAGCATCTATTATTTTTTAGGTCTTATTTGAAGTCCTAAAAGTGTCGCCATGCATTGTCAACGTTCATTATGCGAGACTGTGCACTTAGGATCGCTGTCTGTAAACAGAGTTGGTAATTAGTCACAATGTGGATTCTATGGTCCCCAGCAAGAAGCAGGAAACCCAGACTTCTTTCATCTCCTAACTTTCTTTTTAGCATAGGACTCAGGTTTCACCAATGAGATGCAGTCTCAAGAAAATGGAATTCCAGACTCAGGACAATGGGAGGACACTGAGTGAGCCCCACATTCTCTGCTCTTCCTGCTCCGAGCGATGGTGGTACAGGCCATGCATAGTAAGATTTGCTGAGCCTAAAGGCAGACAGGGTCATCAAGTATTATTCCTGGCTAGGAAGCGTAGAGCTTACCAAACACAATGTTCCCGAGGAATGGTTTGATTTCAAAACCAGCTTAGAATTTCTTAGGATACTTCATATACCAAATGACATTAGGTAAACTATTGATTAATTATGACATATATTTTTCCAAAGTGTATTCAAGGGGCAACCAAAACCATTTATGTGTACTTTCAAAACATCCCTAATAGTCTTAGATACTACAAAGGGGTCAGAAATGAGTTTGTACCGCAAGCATTTGTGATGGCTATCCTTGGTTGTCAACTAGACCACATCTGGAATTAACTACAACGCAAGAGGCTGGGAACATCTGCAAGGGGTTATTTCTTAATTAAATCATTTGAATTGGAAAGCCCACTTTTAATCCAGATCTTCAGAGGTGGGAAAATCCACCTTTAATCTGGACGACACCTTCTGCTAGCAGCCTATATAAAGGGCATGGAAGAAGCGAGCACCTTCTCTTTGCCTGCTTGCTCTGGCAGGCAAGTCCATTCCTTCACTGAAATTAGAGCCTACTTCTTTGGGATTTTTTTTGTACACTGAAAACAAGCTGAGATATTTAAACTTCTGGACTGAACAACTACTGGATTCTTGGATTTTCCTTTGGTAGACAGTCATTATTAGACCTACTGAACTGTAGCCTAGAAGCCAACTAATAACTACTGTGTGTGTGCACACACGTGTGCAGGCATGCTCACACGCACGTGCGTGTGTGTTTGCGTGTGTGCGTGTGTGTACATTTCTGCTCTTCTATAGAATCTCAACTGATATACAACAAATGCTTGCATTTCATTGAGATGAAAAACAGATAGCTACATAAAATATTTCCAGAAATTGCTACCCTTTGAGTGCAATATATTTAGACTGCTAAAGTCTTACTTGTAGTCAGTTCAAAAAGACGCAAGCCTCAATGGTTTAACAATGGATCTCTTCAAGATATCCATAGTGCTGATTACTGAGCCATTCTGAGTATTTTATGTATCTTAAGTATATTTGTATTTGATAACTGTTCACATGGTCAAATACATTAAAAGGTAGCCCCAAGTCACACTCAGTAATGCTTATTATAATAACAGAAACATAGAAACATATTTTATTAATTGATATGATGTTTGTATTTGGGGACATCAAGTAGACAGTTATTAAATTTACATTTACAGTTCTCCTTTTGCAGTAATTTTTGAAGGGAAGAGGAAAGGTAGGTAGAAGTATCTCGATAATTTTCTGGGCCCTGAGAGCTCATCTTCTCTGCTCAATGGACACATAGATTATAATGAATGAAGTAGCTCTTATTAATTTTTAGCTGGCTAGGCAGTATGATTCATTTTAAAAGTGCAGTCTATGATGGTGCAGTGGGGAAATTAATATAATGAATTGCTTTCTTCAAGCCGGAGCATCATTCGCGGACGATAGAGAAACAAGGACTTACCTGAGCATGTGAGCAGCATTGAAGACGACGTCAAACTCTGTGCTGTCGAGTTCGGCTGCTTTCTTTGCCATCTCAGCGGCTTCTGTGAGGCGAGATTCTTCCAGAAGAAACTGACCTGCCAAGGAAAGTAAGCAAGCTCTGTTAGAAACAGGGGTAATGGCTTACAATAATAAATAAGCGGTGGAAACACTGATCTGCCGCCAATATTTAACATCCTGCTTTTTCTTTAGTCATATTTTATATGCCTTTCCCATAATTACAGGATATCATAAACACTCTAGATTTCTGTGTGCACAAAGTATTTTTCTTAAAGAGGAATCTTCTATAATCTAACTCAAACAGAAAAAAAAAAAATCCCGAAGATTTAAAGAAATACAGTAAGCGCAAGTTGCATCTATTTTAACTGTTAGGACTTTGAATAACACTCATTCCTGATATATTCAAGCAAACAGGTGTATCCGTTCTCAGGTAATCATTTTTCTTTTTGCTGAAATTATCAAAAAGACACAGAAAGGAAGATTTGGCAGTAACTCACTCTGAATTATACCCTGCAATAAATGTGGGATAAGTACTAACAAGCTCTAATTTTTGAGACTATTGCAGATCAGCTTTGCCAGGATAAGATTGTTTCAGCTAGTGCCATCCAATTCTCTAAAACTGCAACTTAAGACTGATGTGATATCCTACAAACTCCCTACACTGGCAAAAATAACACGTAAAAATAGGTTAACATTTAAGTCTATATATATGTGAAGAGAGATAAAAGGGATTTCTTGAAAGATGGGGCTTTATTAACTGAAATACTAATTTAAGCATGACTTCACAGAGAGTAAAGTTAAAAATCAAATCAGAGGGGGGTGGGGCTTATGAGTTGATGTTCTAGTCTTTATCTGTCGTTGGGAGTTACCTGTTTTACTTGGAGATCAAAATTTTGAAATCAAGAACTAATGATAGAAATGATTAGAAAGTCAAGAAATTCCAACTAAAAAAAAAAAACCCAGAAAAATGCTTAAAAGGACCAACGTTGGGGTAGCTGTTGAAAAAGCCTGTTGTCAAGTGTTTAATAGTCACCACTGCCTCTAACCTAAAATACCTGCCCTGAAACAAGAAATGAGAACTAAGATTTAAGAAATTATGATGATTAATAGCCACTGTTTGGTTGAAGAAAGCTGAACGGACAATGACAAAAACAAAATAAATTTTGTGTAACGATAAATCTAGTTACTTGCTGTGGTGGTTGGACACTTGTATTTCTCAGCACTTGGGAGGATGAGGCAGGAGGATCATTAATTTAAGGTTACATGGCAAGACTGTTCTTCAAAATCATTATGGAGAAAGTACTAAGAATTATACACAGAAAACACAGTACTCAAAAGTTTCCTCCAAATACTAACTATATGGGGAGAAAGAAAAATATAGTTTAAAAAACACAAAACAATGAAATAATCTGCAGATAATGAAAGACAGATAATGAACAATATCTCCTCATGTATGGTTTTATGAAAGAACCAGGCTAAATTTTTTTAGTTAGTTATGGGTATGAGAGTCTGATAGCTCAGCAGTTAAGAGCACTGCTTGCTCTTCCAAAGGTCCTGATTTCAATTCCCAGCAACCATATGGTGGCTCACAACCATCTGTAATGAGATCTTGTGCCCTCTAGAGGAAGAGACCTTGTCAGTCCTCATCAACTTAGACCATGAAATCCAATATGGACAAGTTCAACAGAACCACCATAAATGGGCTGCCCATTCATGCTTCAGCATTGCCAGGGCATAAAAGAAAGACATATTGTTATCTACCCTCAATATAATATTCAATTTAAAAATGCATAATGTGTATATTAATTATTAATGTACAATTTAAACAAAGTGCAAGGTAGAGAATTGCTCAGTTTTGGTTTTTTCCAGACAATCAACTCTGAAGCACAGCCTGGATTAGGAGTTAGGAAACCACAACAATTCACTGAACGAGGAAGGCTTTTGTTTTACAGTTGGAGAGGGAATAAGAGGAAATACATTAACCCCGCTGGAAAACAGAAAGGAAAGAGAGACACAGAAAGGTTTATAGTCAGATATAATAAACAGTGAAATTCAGTAACACATAGGGCTCAGTTTATACACCATGCCGTAGAAAAAGCCTTTCATGCTTTGTCATGGACACACAAATTGTTAACGTACAACAACAAAATATCTAAACAACATACGATTATATGAACTCAGATATGCCTTTTTATTGTCATGTACCAATATTCATTTTCAAATTATTTTGTCATACAATTTGTACTTTTCAAACTGTTTGCAAAGTCCTTAAACTAACAAAAATGAATAATTTTAGCCATATAGATAACTATGGTTAAAATTCTCATTTGAACATTTTATGCTAGGATATATTTGTATTACTATTCAAAAATAGTTTCATAGCATATTAGCTATGTATTTTTATAATTCTGCCTCCAGAGGCCATGAATCCCCAAAGTCCACCAGTAGCATTCTAATAATATTAAAGTATAAATTATTAAATTACCCAAACAATCTCAAATGACATGTTGCTTGGGCGTTCACAAAAGTAAAATTCTTTAGTATCACTCTGGATCCTTTACCACCAGTCACTATTCACAGTGTGAGCTTTAACCATTACGTCTACTACCAAACTAAGGACTGAACCCTCCCAACTGCTTCAGCTGCCCAGATGGTGATCTATGCTTCACCTCAGTCATTGATTCCCCTGGGAACATCCCGCTTCCATGTTTTCTTGACTGCTAAGGCTATCTCGCATCAACCTCTAGTCCTCTTTTGCTTACCCACTGTACCTCCATTTCTTCTATTTTTGTGTCCTAAATATGCTTTTCTCAATCAAAGCCTTCTCTGACAAGTTTCCAATAGTTACCAGAATTTCTCCTGATTTATATTCACTATAATCTAATTTCCCATCCGAACCGAGGCATTTCAAAGAGGATAAGGGACTGATATTAATTATACTGGGACAAGGGCGAGCACCAGAATTGTCCCCATGTGGCTGCTTCAGTTCTGAGAGAGGGTATCCCAACCCTGTCATCTTCATCACAACTGGGAAGTGAAGGGTTAACAAAATAGCGCCCCGAATCACTGCCAGAGGATTGATGGTGGCAGCAGGAGAGACACAGTGGCTTTTCCATGAAGAAGGTCTCGAGTCCACCAGTGTGGTTACTGGAGCTCAGACTGAGAGAACACTTACTATATTTTAGAACCAGTCTGCCAAAGAAGGGCAAGAAGATGGGGAAGGCAGTCATGTCAATAAATCTATCTACTGTGGCAAATTCTAGAAAGATTGGGAAGTTTACATTGCCACTGATGTCTAGCTTAGTGCCTCACCACCCTATCCCCGGCTGTTTCACATGTAGGAATCTGAGAAAGACTTTGGAATCTGCATTGCTAACAGCACTGTAATTGATGCTGATCCTGCTAGGCCATGCCCATACTTGGAGAATCACTGTGTTATGGTGAAACAAAATATTTTCCATCATACTATGGATTCCAACTATATATAGGATTAGCTTGCAGATAGCCTGAGCTAGGCTGAAAATAACCTACATCAAGCAATAATCCCTATATTTTATGGGACATAACCAGCTCTCACATACAGACACAGATAGAAAGATAACACGTGTATGAACGGCATTGTCAATAATGGTACGTTTACTCTCAATGATAACAAACGCAAGAACAGACTCCAGGAAATCATTTCTTGCCTACCACTTTTTTTTTTACTTCTTTGGTTTGTAAGTTGTCTGACCAAGGTGAATTATCTTCATTTTACATCATTGTCTCAAATCAAAGGAAAAGCGGGCAGCAGAGAAGGAAATGAAAAACCAACTTGAAAAATTACAAGGAAAAATATCATTGTGTGTGGGGAAAACAGAAGATGATTAAACAGCGGGTGCATTCTCAAGAGCTCCTGAGACAGAGAGTATAAGTTACCACGTGGGCTAATAGCAGATGAAAGCAAGCGATAGCCCAAGTCTCAGAGCTCGCAGTGTAGGAACTGAACAATTTCCTCTTTGAACATTTTTCTCACATGCTGAACCATTTAAACTACTTGGTGGATTTGACCAGATTTTTAATATGACAAGCTTATGAAGATCAATCCTTCATTAATTCCTGGCTTTAAAAAGCTCCGCCTGTGAAGTAGAAATCGGTAAAAATGAAAACGTTCGGGATCAATGCTGCTTTGTATAACTTTCACATACAGATTCCCTAAATTAATTGGAACTGGCACTGCTTGCTAAAACACCACACACAAAAAAATTCACTCTTAAGATCATTTCAACTCAACTAAAGACCCACAAAAATATGTACGAGGTATAGCGATGATGAAGACAACATAGGATTTTTATTTACTAAACGAAATCACAGCATTTACACTAAAAGAGTTGTTCGTTGAAAAAGGCATATGATCCTTGGAATAGACTCAGAATCATCTAATCCTTACTGATACCACCATGTTTCAAAGCATGATCTCATTCTGAATTACTGTCCTAACCTCTTAAGTGGTCCCCAGGACTCTAAAGAGACTACTACTGCCTCAAGCAGTAGTCAGAGCAGTATTGATTAAAAGGAGGCTCAGTTGTAGCATTTCATGGCTGATCAGGAAATCCTGAAGTTGGTCTACACAAGTTAATATTATTTCTACCCTCTCTTGCCTTCCTGTTCATTTAACACGCTAGAAGGATAATGGTTGCTGCTCCAGAATAGTTCCTATGTCACTTCCTCCACGAGAATCCTGTTCCCTCGTGTGTATACCCTTGGCTCACCTTCTTAACTTCTGGAAGAGTATTGAAACAAACACATGTTCAATGACAGGACCAAATGAACTAATGAGAGGCCTTTGTGGCTAGTGCTTTGTCTTCAATAATAGTTCTGAAGGCATAGTTATGGTAAACGGCCACAAACCCTGGGCGTATCACAATAGCAATAGTGATGGGACCATGAATATTATGTCTTGAACTGACATAATTGGATGGGGTGTCATGGTTTGTGACCTCTGAATTTTCTCTAGAACATAACAAAATAGTCCATGCTTGATTATCACTTAAAAGACATCTTAGAGCCAAAACAGTTTAAACTAGGCAGAATATTTCACATTTAATGCTGTATTATGGGGAAAAAATTGATAATCTGGGAACAGAAAGAAAATAAATCCAAACAACAGAATAGTATCTCCTGTAGGTTTATCCTAGACATCTACATTATCCCTGCTGCAATAAGATATATAGCTATACCTGGAGAGGCTGCTCAAAGGTAAATGAAATCTTAGCTTTTGAAACAATTCTTATCTACTAGAGGAGGGAGGAGAATGTACAGTCAGTTCAACACACAAATAGGAAGGGATGGGTGCAAAGCTGTTGGGTTAAATTCATTATCTTTGACAAAGAGCAAAGGGCAGAGGTAATAATACCATTGACTGATTTCACCAAGAGAAGACAGTGTCGCCAGCAGTCCCCAGAGTGTGATAAACAGGGCCATTACTCCAGTGGTACCACGTGCATCTCAGGACTTTATGTACAGAATTCAGATGGGGAAACAGAGAGAACAGGTGGACTATGCAGGTTCACTGAATTTGCTGACATCTAGTGGCAGGAAGATGAGCGGGCAGAGGGAACTGAGGCAAGTAAGTCTCCCATGGGGGTGGCTCCACTGTAAAGGAAAAAAATGCAGAGAGCAACCCTCTCCTGTGAGAGGGCTGATGCTGAGGCGGTGGTCAGGATTTAGTGTCGGAAGGAAAAGCGGTTGCACATGATGTTCATAGTGCCTGTTAATTGGACGCATTGAAAATATGGAGACTTTCTTCAAGCCTTGCTGCATATCTTTGTGAGCTACCAGTTACCCTTCCGTTGAATGCTGTCTCTCTTTAAAACCAACTGTTCTAGCCTTCTCTCTGCTAGCTGTTTGCTTTGTTTTTTTTTATGTTCCTGGCAGCCCACGTTTAACGAAAGCTCTGTTTACAGAAGTAATGTGATGAATGAGCCATAGTCTCTGGCAAGGAGACCATGTAGGCCAGGTAACAAGGAAAAGATGCCCAGGAGAACAATCTTTACATCATATCATGAGGTTGAGAGGCCCTGGATTTGTCCCTAGGTGAACACGAGGCCAGGAATCCATCCTTAATTGGACATGTAACAAGGAAAGTGTCCAGTACAAAAGCGATTAGAGAATCGGCCTGCCAGGGTCCTGGGCTCCATTGGAAAAGAGGTCAGGAAGGTGAACTACATAGCCAGATTAATGCCTCCCATGATGCTTTCCAAAAGGGTTATGGCATGTCCAAAAGCTAGTCACATCGTTACAACCGTCTGGTGGGAAATGGGGATCAGGGTGGCAGAAGAGATGAGTGGAGTTGAGAAGGATGGGCAATGACAAGGCAGACAAGAGGGACAGTGAGAGCCCCATCCTGTTTAAATGATTAATAGATTCGATAGGGATTGAGTGAGACAAAAAAAGAAAAGAATGAAATAGGAACAAAAACTAGAGGTCCATGCACAGCTTTTTCGACAATCTGCCACATTTTATCTTCAGAAGATAAAGGAAAGGCCAACACTGGGCAAGGGCCTAGCTTAATCAATGAATACCTCGGTGGGAAGCCTCATTTTGTTAAAAAGTATTGCATATTACACACAGGAGCCAGAGAGAAAGAATTCAGGAGGACAAAAGGATAGAAAGGCACCTTCTTTAGCCGCCGAGGAAGTGACTGTACAACTCACTTGTCCAGAAAATCCTACTTTTTACACTGTAGGCGTAAGTATCTATTGTTAGGACCTGTTGAGGAGGTTAGACGCTACTGGCTTTATGATAGAATAAGTAAATCCTTACAACCAGCCAGTAAAAACCAGAACAGAATCAGGTGTAGTGGCGCAAGCCTTTAATCCCACTCAGGAAGAAGAAGCAGATGGGCCTCTGAGTTCAAAGCTACTCTGTTCTACAAAGTGAGTTCCAGGACAGCCAGGGATACAGAGAAAAACTGCATCCTGATATAACCACAACAAAAACTAACAGCAAAAACTATACAAGAGTTCAGGATAGGCTGGACCAAGTTCATGAAGATCATCCTTAGGCTGCTCCTGAATCTCACACCAAAATCCTTTGTTCACTGTCCCAAATCCATTGCTCTTTTTGCTTTCCCGCCCAATGCTTCTTGCTTTTCTAGTTTGTTAAATCCCATTCAAGGTCAGATTCAAAGGGATTTGCATAAATAGTGCTTAATTCCACCCCTTAGCAAAGCTTGACCCGATAAAGCCTTTAAGTTATACAGAATCACAATGGATCACCCCACAAAGGGGGAAATGGAAGTAAATATGAAGAAAAGGAAACACAAAACTAACTGAAGTGCGGTCTAGACTTCCTCACTGATTCATGTGCTGGGGAAGGCTGATTGATCCTGTATGTGCTGCTATGGACAGGGATGAATCTCCAGCTGGGACACAAATGTCTACAGTCAAGACTCGAAACCCAGTAATTTTATTGGGTTATTAGAACATGGGAGGTGGTATATGTTGTGAATTCCTTGGTAGTCTAGTTTTCTCTTTCTTTCTCCTCTTTTCCTTCCTTCCTTCCTTCCTTCCTTCCTTCCTTCCTTCCTTCCTTCCTTCCTTCCTTCCTTCCTTCCTTCCTTCCTTCCTTCCTTCCCTCTTTCTCTCTTTCTTTTCTTTGAGCCTGTCCTGGAACTAGCTCTTGTAGCCCAGGCTGGCCTCCAACTCACAGAGATCCACCTGCCTCTGCCTCCCGAGTGCTGGGATTAAAGGCATGCACCACCAACACCAGGCTTCTGGTTTGCTTTTTTGTTCAAGGAGAAATGCTGCTGAATGGCTCATTTTTCCATGACTTGCTCAGCCTGCTTCCTTACACATCCCAGGACCCTATTTCCAGGGACAGTATCACCCATGGTGTGTGATTTTCTTAACTGAGGTTTCTTTTCTCAAACAGCTCTACCTTGTTTCAGGTTGGCAAACATCTAAGAAACACACTCAGAAAAAAAATGTACTGTGAGTATTTATACAGATATTGTATTTGATAAACAAGAAGTACACATGAGACTAATTAAATACATATCTGATGAATTCATCATGTAAACAGAACATAAATGAGAATCCATGCAAGAGTCTTTGTGTTTTCCTAAATGTTATAAAGTAGTTTCCATTCCATCTCAAATAAATACTTATGAATAAATATGTATAACTGCTTGCTGCAATTTTTCTGGTATCTTTTCTACATCATACATGGGAAACAGAGAAAGTTGATTGTAATTTTGTATACTATTACATTATATGTATGCTTCACAAAAGGAGCACAGCTATTTTAGAAAATTGAAAAATTTTAAATTAAAAGGGATGTTATGAAGAAATCCATGCGGGGCACCTGACTCGAACCTGTCTGGTTTCTTCTTGGTGTCCTGTCCCCTGTTCCTCTCCCTGTCCACACTGTGCAGGTTCGTTCTCTCCCGACTGTGACAACGCAAGGTATGGACCCCTTTCCCTGCTGTCCACGATAACACAGTAAGGAGAACAACACAGTGATGTGGGAGAGTCCTCTGTTTGTGTTGATTTCATTTGTTAATAAAGAAACTGCCTTGGCCCATTTAATAGACCAGCCCTTAGGTGGGTGGAGTAGACAGAACAGGAAGAAGGAAGTGAGGTAGATGCCTCAGGCAATCACCATGCCTTGCCTCTCTGAGCCAGATGCGATGAAGCTCCGGCCCAAGATGGACGTACGCTAGAATCTTCCCGGTAAGGCACCACTTCGTGGTGCTACACAGATTAGATATGGCTTAATCAAGATGTGAGTAAGAGGCTGAAACTAATGGGCCAGGCAGTGTTTAAATGAATGCAGTTTGTGTGTTGTTATCTCGGGGCATAAGCTAGCCAGGC
Organism: Arvicola amphibius; assembly: GCF_903992535.2. Classification (NCBI taxonomy): domain Eukaryota; kingdom Metazoa; phylum Chordata; class Mammalia; order Rodentia; family Cricetidae; genus Arvicola; species Arvicola amphibius. The sequence goes on from NC_052063.2 coordinate 19,046,302, forward strand.
GGCTGGGAGCTGAGCGGCAGAATGCAGCCTGCCTGCAGCTCCTCGCCACAGTTTTCTCTTTGTTCATAATCTCAGCCTTCTGTGTGCATATATCGCCATCAAGTACCTTGTAATTCTAGCCCCCCCCCCCCCCGCCATAGACATCTTTAACCCTATTCTAAAAGAAGCAGAGTAAAATTTGGTTTTTGGAACTGATGTCATCTTTAAAGGCCACTTTACTCTATTAGCCTGCTCTTATGAGAGTTTCCCATATTGGCGTAGGAGGCGATGACATTGCATTTGGCATAGATAACACTGTGATGTGTCAATGGTATTAGCTGGCAGTGAAATTGGGATAATTTCCCAATGGCTTAAAGGACTTCAACTCCTCATTATGTTGAGTATATAGAAGCAGCTCCATAGTGTATCTGTCTGCTGAGGGATTAAATGAGATCCTACATGGGAATTTCTCAGCAAAATAATCCAAAATATTTATGTGATTATCCTAGTTTGGATTAATATATAACAATCAAAATGTATTGATTAATTCATCATGAAAATTATTTAATAAAAAGTTCATTTAAAATACCTTCCTCTATGTTTTCTTTCTTGATGCTTATGTTTTGAATGCACGTATGTGTCTGTGTACATGCTTATGTTTCTATTTGTGTGCATGTTGACAGAAGGAGAAGACAAGTGCACATTTTTCCTCAAGGATGATGCACTTGTGTTTTGTTTGGCTGAAAGTGGAAACAGGGCTTCTCACTGGCCCAGAGCTCACAAAGTAAACCAGGCTGTGTGCTTTGTCCATCACCTGCCAGGGATCTGCCTAGCACTACAACCACACCCCGTGAATGCATGTATTAAATTTCAATTAAATTTTATTTTAAATATGGTTTCTGGGTATGAAGCATGGGTCCCCAGGCTTTCGAGTTAAGCAATTTGCTGTCTGCGCCATCTTCTCAGCCCATAAAGTCTTATATGCTGAGTTCTTTCAGATCACTGTAGATATTTGTTACTGTAGTGATTCTTTCTGCTATCTTTTTATATAACAGCTTGAATGACCACTGAGAAAAAATTACATACATGTTGAATAGTTTCATTTTTCTCCATTCACTTCTTAACAAAGAGGGAAACCTGGAGCCCCATTGCCTTTATTATTGATGGTTGATGCTACTGATTTCCAAGGTTTCAGTTCTACAGTGATAAGCCTGAATTTCTTCCAGCCCTCCAGCAATGTGTTTATCAAGCATTATGTTAAATATTGGGGCATGGTTTTAGAAAAGGCACAATTCATAAAATACAATGACTTCCTTGCTGCTAACCTTAAGGAGAAATAGCTTAATTGGAGGGTGTCAACCCAAGGGATAGGAGTCTAGGAAAAAATATGCCCATTAGAATACTGTTTGCTAAAACCTCAAAAAAAATGAACACGAGGTCAGCATGTTATATTACAGAAATTTGGGTGCACAATAGAGAAAGCTAAACAGAGAAAATACTTGAGACAGAAGGCATTGTGTGTATCTGGGGGTAATGAAGGACAGACTAGGGCAATAACTAACCATGGCTCCAAAGAATGAAGAAGATCCAAACTATGAGAGACCAGTAATGAAATAAGTGCCCAGTGAGTACCTCCTAGTGTGGAGACAACAAAGGTACGAGGAAAATTCAAGGTTTGCCAACTAGGAGAAGATTGGCCCTAGGCATTCTGAAGCTGGCCATCAGTTATCCTATCTTCCTGTTAAACAGGGATGTTTAGGCACTTAACAGCTATGATTATGTTGATTCTTAGTTGGTGTCTTAGTTAGGGTTTCCATTTGCTGTGAGGAGTCACCATGGCCACAGGAAGTCTTAGAAAGAAAAGCTTTAATTGAGAGGGCTCCATACAGTTTCAGAGGCTCCGCCCATTATCATCATGGCAGGCAGCATGAGATCTGGGACACAAACTCCAGTGGCCACGCTTGTGTAAGACGTGCTTTTCCTCACAAGCCACCACAGTAAGCTCTCTTTCAGCTTGTAGAGCCAGAATTATTCACCATGAGTTCCCATAATTTAGTTGAATAGCTATTCTCAGTACGTTTTCTTTTGAGAATGTATCTTAAGGCTTCTTTTCCATTTATAAATGATTTAAAAATTATCTGGGCAGTGGTGGTACATGCCTTTATTGCCAGTACTTGGGAGACAGAGGCAGGTAGCCAGCTTGGTCTACAGAGTGAGTTCCAGGACAGAACTACACAAAGAAACCCTGTTTCAAAAATTATATGTGTGTGTACACATGTATATATATATACAGAGAGACAGAGAGACAGAGAGCGCATAGGTACAGGTATTTAAAAGAGGTAAAAATGAGAAAGTACTCATATGCTTAAAAGTAGAGAGAGAGCTCTATCTGCCTGTGGCCTCCAGAAGTAAAGCTCTCTCAGACACTGCTCTAGCGCCACACCTCTTTGCTTTCCAACAGCATGGCTGTGGACTAACCCTCTGAAATTGTAAGCAAGCCCCCAATTAAATGCTTTCTTTTATAACAGTTACCTTGGTCACGATGTTGCTTTACAGAAACAGAACACTGACTAAAACATATACCTAGTAGGTACTTTTATATATATACTAACTTATACCTAGTAGGTACTTTTAGACATATACTAATGTATTTTAATCATATCACATTTGCCTCTGTGTATCCAAAGAAATTATATAAAATATATTTTATCTTACCACATGGCTTTTCTATAAAAGCAATTTTGGTTTTTATTAGAGAGCACTTATCTTGTCTTTGAGTTTTCTGGAAAACACTTCCTATTGGAGATAAACAGATCCATGGAGAATCTCTTGATCTGCAATAGACATCACCCTGAGATTCAAGAATCAAACTTTACCAAGATTATATAATTGGTATCACAGGCATGGAAACATTCATTTCTATAATGCATGCATATAATGCTATACTGTAGTCGATATCTTGACATAGTTTGAAACCCATTTCCTGCACATTTATTTATCAGAAGCAAAAAATTGATCCAATATTTAAAAACAGTATTTGGTAAATTATTAAAGTGATAGAAAATTTTACTGCTGGAAAACAGCTAGGAGCCAACATCAACTTTCTAGGCTTCTGTTCCAAGTCTCTTTTTCTCATCTAGAGATCGGAGGTTAACAGAGGCCAAAACTGAATTATCTCCTTGTACCCAATTCTTCAGACTTTCAGATGAAACTGCAGTGAAAAAAATCTTCCCTACAACTCACTCCTTCAGACATGAAACCAGAGGGTCTAAACTAGAAGGAACCTATAGCATAGTCAGATGTCTTCCCTACCCAGTCACAACTGAATGATATTTTCCAAATCACTCATATCATTAACAAGCAAACTAAAAGCAGATAACTGCACGAGAGGGTGGATTTCTCATAAAACAACATTCGCTGGCATTTGAAGCGCATCTTAAAAAGACTCAGAACACATACATTTCATTTAAATATTTATTTTCAAGTTGTGGGAGTGTTTTTACCCATTCAATCTGTGGGTATAAACACCCTAAGGCAGGATGGAAAACTATATATTTCAGCAAATTGGCAAGGAACTGATATGAGAAACATAGTATGAATTTTCTTGGATAAAAATAATGAAAATTCAAGCAGAACATCCTTTCACTGAATTTGTTTTCCAGATTCAGTTACTAGCATGGGACATTACTGACCATTTGACAATACACTAGGTATTGATGGCATAGAAATTAGGAAACAGAATTCTCCTCTCAATATAGAATTATCTAAAGGAGGGATGGTTTTAATGTATTTGCTTTCCCAATATCTCCCAATCCCAAACTATCATCATTTTTTGCCCAATACACAGTAATCACTCTTAAAGGCATTTCCTTTTTGTACTTTGATATCTCTGACCTGTCTTCTCAGTTTGGTCCATCCCTGCACTTGTAGAAGAAACACCTCTTAGCTTTGTTTAGATAGCCCTCTATCTAATTCCTCTTAAGCCTCATCTTCCACTTCTCCATCTGGTTTACCCAAATCCAGTCACATGAGTCCTGTTTCACTGCTCCGAATCTACATTTTTCTGGCCATAGATGCATGAACTTTCCAGGTCTCCTACTGACACCTAGCTATCAAATAGTTGGCATGTTCTCAAAGATGACGCACATCATACACTCATAGATGTAAGACACAGCTACTCTTTTAAACAAATCTTCTACCTTCTACAGATCACTGCTATGGGATAATACTCTTGTATATTGTAAAGATTTGTCACGCATATTATTTTAACAAAACACTGATTGGCCAGTAGCCAGGCAGGAAGTACAGGAAGGGTGAACAGACTAAGAGAATTCTGGGAGGAAGAAAGGCAAAGAGCAGTCATCAGCCAGACAAAGAGGAAGCAAGATGAGAAAGCTGCACTGAGAAAAGGTACCAAGCCATGTGGCTAAACATAGACAAGAATTATGAGTTCATGGAAGTTGTAAGAGCTAGTTGGTAATAAGCCTGAACTAATAGGCCAAACAGTTGATAATTAATATAAGCCTCTGTGTGTTTCTTTGGCACTGAACAGCTGTAGGACCAAGCAGGACAGAAACTTCCATCTATAGATAACCTTCTAAATATGGCATCATGGTGTTTATTCCTTCACAGAATTTTCTGAATAGGGAACAACATCTTGTGCCAAGTAGATACATCTTACAAAAGTAAAATAAATCCTTCTCTAAGAATTTGAACCTAAGTCATAATATTCTCAAATTCTGTATTACTGATTAAAATGTCTATTTTTCTGTCAATCTACAAAGTTATAAAAAGAAATAGAACATATGCTATAAAATGAAAACAATGAGTAACTGAGAGATGCAGAAGTTGCTCGACTACACTAACTTTGGTTGAATCATCTTCATTTTTCAAGGCTTCACTCTATTTGTTTGCAAAACAGAGGATTGATATAGATTTAAATTGAAAACAATTTTTCAGTTCTAAAAGTCAAATATTAATATTGTCTCAGGTTCTTAATTATGGGGTTCTGTGCATTTGTAGACTATGTGCCCTAATTAGTCTTTTCTTTGATGTCTCATCTTGAGTTTTTTCCACTTATATGAGTAACACTGTAATTTATAAAATTATGTTGAATCATGCAGTTTTCCTTCTGGGAAATATAGTTCTAATTATTTGTATAACCCTCAATGTTAAATACACTCCAATAGAATTAAGAAAAAAAAATCAGTCTTTACACAAACATTTAAATACACGAGGTGTCACCATTTTCAAGTAAAATGTGGTACATATACACAACAGAGCACTACTTAGTGATTAAAAAAAAATGACATCTTGCAATCTGCAGGCAAATGGATGGAACTAGAAAAAAACCATGCTGAGTGAGGTTACCTAGACCCAGAAAGATGAATATATGAACATGGTATGTACTCACTCATAAGTGGATATTAGACATAAAGCAAAGGATAACCAGCCTACAGTCTACAGAGACGCTACTTAACAAGAAAGACCTTAAGAGAGGCATACATGGATTCCCCCTGGGAACAGGAAATAGATAAGATCTCCAGAGTAAATTGGGAGAGTGGGAGGAGAGGGATGGGGAGGAGAAGGAGAACATGAGGGAATGGGATGGTAAACGTGGGTGAAGGACAGAGAGGGAGAGCAAGGAAAGAGGTATCTTGATAGAGGGAACAATCATGGGGTTAGCTAGAAACCTGGCACTAGGAAAATTCCCAGAAATCCACAAGGATGACCCCAGCTATGACTCTAAGCAATAGTAGAGAGGGTGCCTGAACTGGCCTTTCCCTATAATCAGACTGATGCCTACCTTAATTGTCATCATAGAACCTTCATCCAGCAACTGATGGAAGGTGATTCACAGCTAAGCATTGGGCTGAGCTCCCAGAGTTCAGTTGAAGAGAGGGAGGAGAGACAATATGAGCAAAGGGGTTAAGACCATGATGGGGAAAGCCACAGAAACAGCTGACCTGAGTTAGTGGGAGCTCACTGACATTGGACTGACAACTGGGGAACCTGCATAGGACTGAACTAGGACCTCTGAATGTGAGTGACAGTTGTGTGGCTAGGGCAGACTGTGGGGCCACTGGCAATGGGCCCAGTATTTATCCCTAGTGTATGAACTGGCTTTTTGGAGTCCATTCCCTATGAAGGAATACCTTGTTCAGCCTAGATATGGGGGAGGGTGCTTGGTCCTACCTCAAAGGGATAGGACAGACTTTGTTGACTCCCCATGGGAGGCCTACCCTCTCCGAGAAGTAGATGAGGGGTGGGGTGGGGGGAAGGTGGGAGGAGTGGGAAGAGGGGAGGGAGAGGGAACTGGGATTGGTATGTTAAAAAAAGACTGCTTTTAAAAAAGAAAATAAAAAAGGTATTGTTTAAAAAAAGAATTCTCAAAGCATCTAAAGTCTGAAGTTAGATTCCCTTCCTTTTGCTTTCACAGTACTCGTGATTGAACACTAGGCCTCACCTGTGCTAGGGCAAGGGCTGTACCAATGAGCCACAACCCTGGTTGTAATAGTGATTTTTAATAATGGTCTCAAATGCGGCTGTAGTGGGGTGTAAGGAAATTCACTGTGTGGATCCCTGTTCACTACATAATGATGGTGGATACTAGCTCTGAAGATAGCGGAAGCAGGAGCAGTTTGAAACAAAGGAAATACAAGCAGAAAGGTGGAGAACAGCAGCACATCTATTCCCTAAAATGCCCTGGCAACAGTCCTCTCATGCTCTAGCAAAATAATCATGGAGATAATTTGATGTGTGGTAGGGGACCCCAAACCAGAAGGTATGAGAAACACCCTAATTTTGAATATTTCAAATAGAAAAACTTGTGGAAATAAAAATAAATTCTGCAGTCAGGTTGGATTACTCCATTATTATCATAACACAGTGGTAAACGAGCAAAGACAGAGTGGTCATATACATGCTTTCATATCATGTGTTCTGCCTAAAACAAAGCATCATGTGACTAGGGTTACATGCATACACATACAATAACATACACATGAAAAGATTCACGTGTGGCTGGCTCAGTGTTTCCTGCATTTTATTATTCCCATTCTTCCACAACTCCTAGCTACCACTGCTGCTTCTTTCTTTCTAGCTGAAAACTGGAAGACGGAATTAGTACCATACGGGAATAATAGCTATATTTCCTAAGGATTTCATTTTTGAACATGTTTACATTTCAAACTACCCAACAATACCTAACACATTAAAGTCAACGGTAATTTTTTTTAAAAAAAAAATAATCGTTATTTTGTTTCTCAAGGGCTTAGCAAAAGAAAATGCTTGATGCTATTGTTCCTTGAGAGACAGACCATCTACAAATCTGGAAGACCCAGCACATCTTATTCCACACCAACCAGCTGTATACTTTGGTGGCTAAACACATGAGTCACGATAATGATAGAGTGTTATGTAAGCTCATTCTGAACTGATTAAGACCAAGGCTAAATGCCATGAGACAGACATTCCTTACACTTGTGATAGCTTATGCTCGGCCTCGCTCTTAGGTATTTACAGCCTGGTATACATACATATCTCCCAGAAAGCAAGGCGTTGAGGCCAAAATGTAAACGCCTAAAACATCAAGTTGGCATGCTCTGTGAGCAATACATTACTGTGCAGAATGAAAGAGTAAAGAAGCTAATATTTTTATTATAAACTATGCCTCAGACAAAGGGCTAGATGCTTTCCTGATGGGATCTCATTTAAAACGCTGTGCTGAACTTGAAAGAAACAACTGGAAACCTGCCTAGTCCATTAAAGGCCAATGAAAATTCGCCGAAGGAAACTACAGTACGGAGCCCTCCTGTGTGTGACGTTTTAAATGGAAACGGAAGGATGTAGCATGAGGCTAAATCTGGAAGGAGGAAGTCAACCTCCTCCCAAAGGTCTCTGACCAGCAAAGAACCGGAATCTCCCTTCAGCATGGACAGCAGAGGTGGGGGTCATGGGAAAAGCGCCACCACTCACCGTAGTGCATGTAACAGTTTCCTTTGGTGGGATCCAGCTCAATGGCCTTCAAGAAGAACTTTTCGGCCTCACTCTTACGACCCTTGAAAAACAGAGAAAAGGGATGATTCAGCAGCGGATCACGATAAGTTATTTTTTACCTCTGGGCAATACCGAAATCCACTAATGTCTACAGACAAACAGTGCCGGGGGAAAGCCCTTATTCCTTCTAACTGAGGATGACCCAGGAGCATGTGTTGAGAGGAAAGACTGATTTCAGGGTCCTGGGAAGCATCGAGAAGAGAAGACTAGAAGAGGAAGTGATGTTGCGTCCATCCATGTAATCAAAGCGGAGGCTGGGGAGCTGAAAGGGATTTTACAGGTGTCGTAGAAAAAGTGTAAAATGGGTTACAGAAACACCATTGCCATTTTAGCTTTTCTTTGAGTAGCACATGTGCATTGCATGAGTATGCATAGATGCACATACATGTGGAGGCCAAAAGATGATCTCAGATGTTAAATGTTTACTTCTTATTTCATGTGAATGAGAGCTTTTGCCTGCAATGTGTGCATGTGTACCATGTGACTGCCTGGAGCCTGCAGGGGCCAGAAGGGAGTATGGAATCCCTTTAACTAAACTTCATGCTAGCTGCCATGTGGGTTCTAGGAACAGAACCTGGGTTCTCTGGAAGAGCAGCAAGAGCCCTCAAATGTTGAGCTGCCTCTCCAGGCCCCCAAGATCTGTTCTGACGATTGAGCTCAGACTCTTGCAAGGCTTTTTACCAACTGAGCTACTGCCAGGACCTTTCACTTTCTGTTTTATTGTCTTTATTACTTTATCTTAATAAAGTATTCCCTCAGCTCACATCACGGGTTGTTACTGCCAACAGGAGTTATGCACTGAGAGTGAAAATGTAGCATAGCTCCAACCATCAAGTTCCATTCAGCTTGTCTTACACTAATTTCATGTAGAGGCAGATGAGCTAGGAATGGCTTAGACACAGGAATTTTAATTGAGAGAAAGTGCTTGCACAACTCTTTAACACTGGAGAGAAGAGTCCGGACCATGCCTGAGACTATAAACAAATATTCAGAATACCGTTAACTTCTCAAGCAAGCCAGACTAGACGACATAGATATATAATTCTAAGAGTTCTCCTGTAGTCAGGAGGCTGAAGCTTGAGGACTACAAATTTCACAGGCCTGTGTAGGCTGCCAAGTGAACTCATGGGTAACCAGGGCAACTTATAAAGACTCTGTCTCACAAATAATAAGCTAAATGGCAGGTATATAGCTCAGTGGTCTGGTACAAGGCCTTAGGTTCAATTTCAATTACCAGCAGCAAACACAGGCTTGCAGGAATGCACACACACGCACACACTCACATCCACTCAAACAAAGTAAAGAAATACAGCGTTCCGGTCGGTGCTAAAGAAGAGTGCTTTCCCATGGCCATTCTCTTCTCTGATCCCTCAAGCACACATCACACTTGGGAAAGTTGGCCCCCAGATACCACTCAGAGATGCTAAATGTTAAACACAGCCAAGGGTTAAGTGAGAGAACACAAAGACAATGAGTGGTGGGCTCTAGTGCAGAGGGAACAAACATTGGTCCCAAGCAATGAAGATGACACTAGTTCTCTTCTAGACATGCCTCATCTCTTACCATGACAAATGTTCTTTCGTGGATGTAATTACTATCTACTTCCAAGGAAAAAATGAAGTCACAACGTGGAGAATTTCCAACAGTTATTTTTCATTGCTGCTAACATTCAGATCTGAAGTTATGCTAACCTAGGACTTAATCTGAACCTAGCTTACCTTCCTAGTTTTAGTTTCAATGAAATAGTGACATCACAGAAAAACAATAAGAACAACAGAGAAATGCTTTCGGGAAACAATTTTATTTTTCATGCAATTATATAATCCAGGCAGCTTATGAAGCAGTATGATCTTGACCTGGTTTTTGCTTCAAAACAATTGTCCACAGTAACAAATAAGAGAACACTAGGAAGAAATTTATCAGAGTGGTCTCTGGTTTGACAGATGAATGAAGATCTATGTGGACTCTAAATGACAGCTAAGTACCACGGTACGTCTAGACAGATTTTCCACAGGAACTATCTGTACGGTCCTCCTTGTTTATATACTACATACACCTCAGGCAATGCTTCATTCTTTGTTCATATACATCTTTTAAACCAAGGTTACTACAGACAATGATTCTAAGTTGAATATGTTCAAATCCCTTCTTATTCTCAATCTGGGCAACTTTTGATTAATTTGTCTGTATCTTCTCAGACTTTTTGTTCATCCACTCATTAAAAAAAATGAGTTACTACATCCTACATGCAATCGCTTTCCTAACTGCTATGCATTACCCTCTCAGTCCCTATCACCTATAACCAAGGATAACCTCCTGCTCGGAAAAATGGACTTGGGAAGTTCTTTCACTTCAATAATGGCACTGCATTCAGCAGCCACTGTCTCCTATTAAGTCTCATCAACTTCGCAGTGACTAAAACTCCAGCGTTCCTTAAGAGTCATGTCTCAAGTCGGACCTTCAAAATAGAGGAGGACGCGCAGAGCAAAGTTTCATATATACGTGTCTGTGGGCTTTCCTAAGGTAACAGCAGCAATTTCACCAATTCCCGAACTGAAGAATCAGCCTGGTGTCTGAAATAGGACAGATTCTAGACGAGCAGAGCAATTCCACACTTGTTTATCTCTATGACTCACGGAAAATCATCCCGTCTTTGAGCAGTACTCTGTGCTATTACAGAAAGGAGGATTTAGAGGGAGCACAGGGAAAACCCACTCTCCGCGATGCTGCCATCATGGCTGTATTCATGACCCATTTGCCCAAACTCATAAAGCATACAGACCAAAGGGTGAACTATCAAATAGCTGCACTACCAATGCCAGCCAGGTGATTGTGAAGACGAACTAAGTGTCGGAAGAACGCGGTCTCACCTTCATGGAAATACTGTTCTTTCTGATCAGAAGGTTTTTGTAAATGAAGCCTGGTCTAAAAACAAACCGTACTATTTTTTTTAAAGTAAAAGCTATTTCATGGGAATTTTGAATTGCACAACAATGATACATATAAAGTGATAATAGTAGGTAGGTACATTAGAAACTTGTAACCAATGTTGCTCATTATGTATATATGCACGCACACATGCGTGTGTAACAGGATACAGCAATGAATAACAAAGAACACGCTTTTTTGGATACACAGCTTCAAAGCACATGTTCATTCTTTAAATCATCAGGAAAATAATATTCCAGGAATTTATAGAAGTTAATAAAATCTATCATTAGTAAAGTGCTCATAAAAATGGTATATGAGATTTAAAAAAAAAAAAAAAAGGCTTTGAACTTTTTTCCACTTAAGGTTTTAAGGACAGAAAGGAAGAAACTAGCTCATTTATCAATGTCCCAGTCACGTGAACAGTAAAATCCTCATGTACCATTCACGGGTGAAACAGCGGTAGGCAGCTATAAAAACACACATCGGCACTCAAGGGGCACTGGTTTGTGGTGGGACTCGGTTTCTAAAAGAAACCGCCACCCATCATCTCCAATACAAGATGGTCATAGAGATCCCTCTTTCTGGGGGAAAGTATTGCACTATTAAAAAAATCCATCAGCTTTGGTTATTATTCAGAAGAATATCAAATAATAAAGAAAAGGAAAACCTCAAAAAGCATCTAAACTTAAGAACTGACCGGAAGACGCATCACTGAGCCCTAGGAAAAAAGTTGGTCATTGGTAAGTAATATTGCGTACAATCAAATTTAATTTACTATATCAACTACTATTAGTTGGAAGGCAGTGGGAATTTTAAAATATGGAGAAAAATAAATTGGGGGGAGGTGGGACTTGGAGATAGCACATCTGATAATGTGCCTACCATGCATAGGACCCTGGGTTCAATCACCATGAGCTATAAGTCAGGTGTGGTGGCACACACCCACAATCCTAGCACTCAGAAGGTGGGGGCAAGAGGATCATGAGTTTGAGGCCATCCTGGGATACACAACAAGTTTAAGCTCAGCCTTGGATATATCAGACCCTGTCTAAATAAGTAGACAACTACAAAAAAAATGAAATAAAATGAATTGTTCAGAAATTAAGGGAAAGGGACCATGTTAAGTACTAAATACATTCAAAACAGTATGATTCAAATTCATGAGAAACCAACAAGGTAACATTAAATAGCAACCCATGCTCCCATACCTTGCCCAGTCTGGCTCTCATCTATTTGTGAGCAATGAAACAAACAAATGAAAGAAAACATTCAATTCAGTTTATATCACATATTCCACATCATGGTATCGCCTTCCAGTTATTTTGCTGGTGCATCAAACTGGCGCTGCCCCTATTGCAGCTCGGGAACAAGCAGCAGGCTGCGTGAACATGAAGCCTATGGCATCTCTATCGAAAGCTAACCAGCGGTTTTCAAGCACAAACTGTATGGCCATAATAGTAGAGACATACATTTTTACACAGAGATATGCATAAACTGCCACAATAGTACTGGAATCTCTTGTTTATAGGACATGGAATACTGAATGCAATGTTAGAATTAGCCTATCATATATGGCTTTCGTTTGGGTTATTAATTTTTTTAAAGAAAAATCAGTTGCTCTGATATGTGGTTCCTAAACTTTAGGAAGATACACACAATGCATCATGTATGTATACAATATGAAAGCAAAACTATCTAGGGGAACACAGAGGAGACGTGGGTGGGGTTGGGGAGAGAGTACGGAGAGATCATACAACATAGGTGTATGAAAATGCCCTTGTGTAACACAAGTCCACGTACAATAAATACAATGAAAAAGCTTTCAAAATTGTAATAAAAATGATACTCAAATTTTTGTAATAATCTTTAGATAAAAATTATTCATGGCACAAAAGAAGTCCTTTACAAGGAGTCATGATACCAGAGTTCAGAATAGCAAATTACCCTGAAAGTCCCTGATGGCAAGACTTTACACTCTTGCATTGTGTTTTGACTTTCTTCCAATTATTTCCTGGCACAGAGCTCAACAAACCTTTATACGTTCTGAGCAATATGATACCCAAAAAAGATACATTGGAACGTCTTGTGTGATGGGATCATCTTTTGTTCCCGTAAGGACAGTCACTGTGGATTCTTATGTAGAAGACAGTTCACAGAAAGACCCAGCACTTATCTCTAGCCTGGAGTGTTTAGCCTCATGCTTGATACTCGAGGGAGGGAAAACAGGATGGAGGATGAATTAATAATCTATTATGCCAATGTGATAAAGCCTCAAATTAAGAAAAACCTTGAATCCTAAACTACAGGGTATGCTGAGCTTCCATTTTGCTGACTAGGCACATAAACATTTCAGTATTGCCAGAACAGACACTTCAGATCCTTCTCAAAATTCACCTACACATCCCTTCATCTGCTGGTTCACTTAGATAGATATATTAAATAACTGGCATCAGGAAGAAAACCATATTACGGGTTTTCTGGAGCCACTCTACAAAACAGCTCCCAGGAAGGAGTTATAGGGCCACAAATTTGTAGTCACGCCAGACAAAAGTTGTAGATTACTTGGAAACCCACAAGAGAAAAAAAGGTCACAACTTCAGGTGTTAAATCACAGGCAAACTGAAAAAAAGGCATGAAGAGGGATGAATCTTATTCACAGAAAGTGTGCCATCTACATGGAGCTGAGTTACTGTTCTGAAAATCAGCCACATCATTTGAGCAAAAAGAAAAAAAGCAGTCTGAAGACACCAAGAGTAAAGCAAGAATAAAGACCAGAATATGTAAAAACAAAATAAAACAAAACAGTGAAGCTTTAAGATATTCTTCTGAGATGACATCACTCACTTATCTATTAAGTTGCAAAAAGGAGACATAATTGTTACAAGTATATTAAAATAGGAATTCATATAATAAAACGTCATTAAAAAGTAATAATATCTTCCTGGGGGGCTATCTTCTGGATACCACAAAGCTTTGAATCATGGTTACATTCCGTAGGTCAGTTTTATTTATAGGCATTGGTTCCAGGGAAACAGATGCAAATACTTGAAGTTGTTCCCTCTTTTCCTTGAAGCCTTGTTTACATAAACTCAGTGCTTACCACCACGGACTTGAATACTGTGCTTCAATTAAAATGATTTCATGGGAAATCTTTAAGAGAGGGAAGGTCAGGACAATACTACATGTTTCAGAGAGGATGCAAACTGTAGTTTATAACCTAATTATAGTGTCTTAATTATATCACCTCTATCACTGACTCATGTTGCAGTTGAGATTCCAATGGAAAGTTGAACTCAAGGATTGGTCCATTGGTATTTCACGACTGATGAAGGAAGAGGTGCCCATCTTGAGCAGAGTGTTAAAAACCACCAGTGTTTTGTTAGCAGTCAAGAGATGTGGCCATAAACACAGTCTGTCTAAAGCTACTGAGAGGAAAAGAGAAGTGGTCACAGATTTTATAGCAGGGAGTATCTTGAGCAGTGTAATCAACAGTAAGGTTGTGTCTTTGTGCTGCTCTCAGTCTAGTTGTGGAATAGACAAGTTAAGAGAAAACTCAGAACACTGTCAGTGTGGAGTGCACTGGTGAGAAAACAATACAAGCTAAGAGGCAGAAGAATATCCAGGTGGGAGTATCAAGTGGTCAAGTCCCTTAGTGACACATGAGAAGTCATCAAAGAGAAAAAAGAGAAAGCAGGTCAGCGAGTCAGCAGGTATAGACTAGCAGGCACTACCATGATATAGCAGCAGAAGATTGAGTAAATCCCACAAAAGTCACAGGAATGTCTAGAGGAGAGATGGCGCTGCATGGGGCTCACTAGACCTACATGTTGACTCTGGAGCTTCTATCTCCATTCTGTGCATTTCTGGTATTAAAAACTACACTGGGTGCCATATGATCTTTTGATGCTTTTATTAGCCAACAAACGTTGAGTAGGCTCTGGGAACAGCATAAAATGGTCCAGTTCAAGAGTGCCATACTTTGGACAGGGGCCATACTCATCCACTCTGGGTCATTTCCGTTTTGGGGTTTGAGTTGCTGAGGTCAACACAGGGTATCTTCTAATGACATATGAACATGACACTGAGTCCAATAAGAAGGCTCGATGAATGAAGGCACTTACTGCCAGTCTAGCAACCAGAGTTCAATCCTCAGGGTCCACACTGTGGTAGGGGAAAAGTGATTACCACAAGTGTCCTCCATCTTGCATGTACACATGATTTAGCTTATTAATCAATCAATCAATCCATTAACTAATGCAATTAAAAAACACTGGAGTATTTTAAGTAGACGACTGAAGCCAAGCCTAAAGCCTCCAGACTTGGAGTTGAGAACTCATTCCATTACACTTCCAGAGTGTTTACACTCGTGGTCTGCATCAGGGTGGCCACAGTGGAAGAGCTGAGAAGTAATAAGACGGAAGATTTTTTTTTTTTTGTTGAGACAATGTGAGCCCTATGGGTCAGGTCTGGGTATAGTATAGCATCAAAAATCACTCAAGAATGACTCTGCAGTCGCTTGAACAAATGAAGGAATTATTTATTCTTCTGGGAAAGATTTGTGAGCACATCAGTAGGAAGAAGCATGTGTAGAGGGCTATTAGAGTTTTATTTGTTTGAGATGTCAAGGCAACACAGACTCTGGAGGACTAAGTCATAAAGACCGGCTGTATTAAGGGCCACACACCAAGAGTGGACAGGAAATAAAGAGACCAGATATCTGATGCTTTGCATTAGAAGAAAGGAAAGAAAGAAAACCTGCAAAAAGGCCAAGCAAGAGGAAGCTATAACAATAAACTCAAAAGCAAACCACATCACCTACGTACAGTTGTAAAGTTTTTAATAATAGACAAAGGCATATCAAGAACAACATTAAACGTAAGCATTCACGATCATTTTTAAGTGGCTATTTCAAATTATTTCAAACTTGCTGTAACGGCTTCCATGCATGACATGGCTGCTGTCCCTTCTTGAAATCAAGACAGTCGTGATCACCCAGAGGTCCCCACAAAGTTGCAGGTACGGGAGAATCACACAAGAGCCTGCCTATTCGCAATCCATCGTGGAAGTGGGGAAGAGTCCTCAGCCCCCCATCTGAGATTCCGACTATTCTGTCACCCTGCTCTCTCCACAGCTGTGAACGGTCTGAGGGGTCTGGTGTACAAGAGTGGGTGGATTGAGGAGATGACTCCTGTGGTCCAGCTTCTATGCGTCTTCCAGGCTAGGGGTGGGACTTTCCAGGGCTCTGGCTGCCTAAGAGTCACTCATGATGCTGGAGGTAACCTCTCACATGTCTTCCTATAACCAATTCCAAAATACTTATGGTTTTTATCATGTTATATTGGACAAAACTGTTTCTTAGTCTGTCAGTTTCTTATCTGCTGTCAGTAGACTTTATTTCCATAACTCTCTAGGAAAAAAAGTCCCACAGCCTTGATCTTTCAAAACACATATTTAGACTACCTGAAAATACTGAATATTCGGATTTTCTGTTTTCCACATGACTTTGAAACTATGGGTAAGTAAACCTGTAAAATTCTTAAGGTAAAAAATTAAATGGCTAACATCTATAAATGATTCATAATTGAAGGTGTTTAGCATAGTCAGACTTCCGGTTGTGTTCCATAGCCAATTTCCCATCTACATACGTTTATTAGTACATCTTCCCCTAAAGCCTAAAGGAATCATGCACACATACCTTAATAGCAGTTAGAGGAGATAATTAATTTGCTAGTATTCAACCATATCATAACCTGCATCTGGGCAAATTACTTTGACATTGTATTGTTAAGCCAAACTCAGAGTCATGTTAAGCCCAAAGTCTCAACATTAAATCTTTTTTTTTCTCAGCAAATACCAGAAAAAATTTATTTTTTCGGATACTATTCTTTTTTTTTTGATGCATTCTTTTAAAGAGGTCCATGTTTTTTTTTCCTCATTTTTTTATTAAAAATTTCCATCTCCTCCTCTCTTCCTCCCTCTCCCCTCCCCTCCCTTCCACCCATACCCAGGCCAAAGAGCCACCAGGGTTCAACATTAAATCTTACTCATCCATAATCTCAGTTGGGGAGAACAGTATTTAGACATGCAATTAAAATGCCCAAGAAAGCTCTAGTGAAGTAGAAGTTTCATTTAAATCAACTTTATAATTAAATAGGTAAATATACTCTCACCTTTTACTTTAAAGCTATATATACATACATAAAATTTACATAACACATTAAATGTTTATTAATTCCCTTAATTTTACAACTACTATGGGACACCCAGCATGTGCCTAGAACTGTTAACTACTAAGGTAAAAAAGGATTTTGCTAACAGGCGTAACTCCTGTCTTGGTAAAGTATAAAATTGCAGCTGTATTAGGCTGGACTAACGTAAGTACTAAACATTTGGTTCGACCTAGTCAAAGCACACATGAAACGTTTCCAAATGAACCAATGCTTGATTTAATGATCAAAGGATGCGCAGTACATTGTTTGAGTGGTAAACAGAAAGGAACGCTAAGAAAGGGAGCAGCAAGGAAGGGCCTGGGAGAGGAACAAACCACAGGATGGAAATCAGACTGAGAGAGGTGAAGCAGCACCCCGGGGAGAGAGGGCTGGGCAGAGCACAGCGCTCTGCAGTCACATGGAGATGCTGTCTGCTGCTTCCCAGAGACCTCTGTAATGAAGAGGAGGATAATAAGGTGGGATGGGAGCAGATAAGACATGTCAGGGGGGTACAGAAGTGCAGACTGGGTGCCTGGCATCAGAGAAAACAGAATTGAATATCTTCTCAGAGTGGTAGAGAGGAAGGGCAGATGGCATAAGACAGACGACAGTGACACAGATGGGAAGGTATTAAAGGAAGAGCAAAGTGCAGGCTTATGGGCCAAGACTAAGAATTCACAAATGGGGTTGATAAGGGATTACCTAGTGATTATCTATGGGTTCTTGAGGTATTTGGGTTGGCAAAAATGCGTGTAAATCACTTTGAACCAAATAGCTAAAAGCAAGGTGAAATATATTTTATGAAGACTGCAGTAGTAAATTGTGTCAAGTGCTTAAAATGGCCAGTGGATTTGGGGACAGAGGCCATGAATATGGGGTATGTTAAGTAATTTTTGAAGCCCGAGGGAAGGGCAGAAGTGAGGGAAGAGAAGAAAAAAATAGATAGTGAAATTACAGATGGTTATTACATTTATGTATGTCTGGCCATGAAGGGTAGTGCAAAGAATGTCATTAGAATGAGACAAGACCCAATGAGTATTAAAAAAAAAAAAAACCTAGAAAACCACAACATAAATTACAACAGTTTTCTTTCTCAGGTAAATTAAAAATTTCCAAGGTAAAACCCAAAAATGTACTTTGAACATCGAACATTCCAACAGAATTTTCCAACTATGGCCATGGCCAAATTACAAGTGCTTAGGTTCTTCCAGCTGCGTCTTTCCCTCCTAGGTATTCTGACTCTTGATTCCTACTTTTGTACTCTACTTGCCATTTGGAATCTCCTTTCTGATTGTAAACCACTCAGAACTGTTTAATCAACAGCTAGCCAAAGGCCAGAGAGAGGGAAAGAATGAAAACGCAGGAAGAATGTTAAATACCTTAGAAAAGCAAGGGCTCAAAACACAAGTCCTTTAAATATAAACAACAGACATTTATTTCTCACAGCTCTGGTGATCGGAAAGTCCCCCACTTATAACACAAATGCATACCCTAACTGGGGAACATGCTGGATGAGTGACAGCACAGAGGCCTGCCTGTATGACATCCAGAATTCCATGCCTAAGGCCATCCACGGCAACAATTCATCTCCAAAAGGAACAGCAAGAAATTACAAATTTAATCAGCATCCTGTAATCCATAAGACGGTATCAAAAGTTCACCATGAGAATGGCTTCCAGGGGGGAAGATCTCCATGGCTAAAGAGGGGAATGCCTTTAAGGACTCAATGAAAACGGAAAAGCCTCAGATCTTAGCTCAGAGCAACGAATCCAAACACCCAGCAGGCCTACTGGAGTACTGGGTCTATTCCTTGAGCAAGGTCATAAACGCTCAGTGGGTTGCTCCAGTCAACTGCTTAGCAATAGCAAGGGGTGTTCCTCTGCTCCGTGGACCCTCAGGGGGCTCTTCTGAACTCCGAAGAGCTCAGAGTTGACTCTGGTGCACAAGTTTTAGCCCCTTGGGGATGGTTAGAAAAGCTGTCTTGTGAGAGTAGAAAGACAAGAGCCCAAACAACAGCTGTTTTGCAGCTGGGTCACAATGGAGCGCAAAAAAAAAAAAAAAAAAAAAAAAAAAAAATCCCTGGACACCATAAAAGGTAACGGAAGATGGCAGAGCAATCTCAGAACCTCCATTTGTCACTGGCAAAAAGCCACTTGTTCGGAAATCCAAACGCTCTCCAAGAGGACAAAGCCAGATGTACATAATTCCCCAATTTCAATTCATTTCATTTCTTTTGGTAAAAAGCTTCGGCAATAAAGGATGCGGGAGTCACTTAATTTATTTAGACATAAAATTCTTTGATGATTTACCCAGGACACTAAAAGAAAGCACCGGATCCAGAAACAGAAACCTGAGTCCCTAGGAGGTAAACAGCCAGAGGAAGTCACCGATTGGAATGAGTTTCATGCTCTTCAGCTGGGAATCAAAGATCTAATTAATTGAACTCCATAGGTCTAATCCTCAGAAAAACAGAATTCGTCTCAAGAGAAGCAGTTAAAGATTCAGATTAAAGAAACCATTTTTAGAAGAAATTTACTTTCTGCTTTGGTTTGTTAAAGATGTATTTTTATATGTATGAGGGCTTTGCCTATGTGGATGTATGGGGGCCATATGTGTGTCTGGTGCCCTTGGAGGCCAGAAGAGGGCTAAAAGGCCATCATACTCCTGGGCGTAGAGTTTCAGATCGTTATGAGCTGCCATGTGGGTATGGGAACGAAACTTGGGTTCTTTCCAAGAGCACCAACTATTCTTAAATGTTGAGCCATCTCCGTAGGCCCCAAGTTCTTTTATGCTTGTCATCTTCGTTTGCTGATTTTGTTTTCAAGACCATAATACATAAGAAAACTGGCCCATTTCTTCAGGTCTGCTCAACTAAAGAAGCTTAGGCTGGGAAAATTTACTTGGACCTGAAACCAACAAACTTTAATTTGATGTACTAATGAACTGACGAATCAAACTAGTACCCCGGGAACTGAACGACTTACATTCTTCTGAAAGCAATTTCAAGGTAATGTTGCCCCTCAAAAGCAGAATATTCTGGAAAAGTTCTTAGAAAAACAGGCCATATTTATTTTGAAAGTATATATTGTATAGTCCTAAAGTAATTTCCAATTTTCCCCCAAAATGCTACTTATGTTCAGCTTTCCAATGTAATTTTACCTACAACTACTTCCTAGTTTAGCCAAATTTTATAATTTGACCTAATTCTTAGTATTCACAAGCAGTTTCTTGAATCAGGGGGCTGAACGATGGCTCGTACAGCGTCACCACGCCACCACATGATGCCTCCCGGAGATCTCCCTCTGGCCTGACACTCCTAGCAATGGGGGCAATTCATAAAGACATCTTTCATTGCTCAGGACCTGGGAATTTGCCAGGAAGAATTAAGTTTCATTTATCGCCTCTGCTTGCCAAAACTCATTTTTTCAAGTGCTCTATTGTCATGGCACACTGATTTTACTTATCCAGGCACAGTCCTGAGCATTTTGCAAATTCTGTCTGCCACATTCCATCTTTAGAACATTCCTGAGATCATATTAAATTCCATTCTGTAGAGGAAGAAACCAAGGCGCAAAGAGGGTAAGTACCTTGCCCAAGGTATAGACATGTGGCTTGCTGGGTTTAGAGCCAATATGGCTGCAAAGTTCGTGCTATGACACCTCAAGCAGTTGTGGGTAGATCACCTCCAGGGATCATGGGTTCATTAAAGCACAGCTTATGGGATAGGGAGACCAGCACTTGGTAAAGCACTATGCAAGCACAAAGACCCGAGTTCTATCGCATAGGCAGAGTCGTTCTAAGCACATGTACACCCAGTCCCGGAGACAGGTACAGGTGGGTCTCTGGGACTTACTAGCCAGTCTAGCCTACCTGGCTGTCTCAACATGGACGTCTTCTGAGACCTAAGACCTGAAGTGGACCTCTTGCCACCATCGCATGCGAACATACACAGATGCACCTGCACACACAGACACCTGAATACACACATGTGTGCATACAGAAACACAATCGTGCAAACCACTAGACCTTATAAAGCTAAATTCACAGGTCTACCCATCTAGTCTTCATCATGTTTGAGGAAATAATAGTCATAGGCCTGCTACCACACAATGTACTAGATAAGTAAAGATAAAATTAGATTATTCTTGATTTTACAGATCATATGATGACATCATGGTGACTCTGGAGGCAGGACCTCACCAACTCTAAGTTATTCTTAGGAGGGCTCTCATGAGACATATGCACTGTGAGTACATAAGAACAGCAAAAGATGTTAGGACATTCATTCTGCCTAAGTGAGTCAGGGCAGGATTCAAGAGGAGGTGGCATAAAAAGCTAACAGATGGGAGAAAAGCTGGCCAAGCCTCCAAGTCATGGACTTTCAAGTCAGTGCTGGAACGGGTTGACTAAAATCTCCCTCTCCAGAATTCAAATTAAGAAAACTATTTAGAAATTCTATTAGTTTAGCACATCCTAAAGGGTTGGCAATCTACAAAGATTAATTTGGTACAAAATTCTCTGTAATCCTAGCACGTGAGAAGTGGAAACAGAATATCAGGAGTTCAGGGCCAGACTGAGTTAGTTACACAGTGAGTGTGAGGCCAGCCGGGGCTATATAAGAGTCTGGTTTTCTTTCTTTTTTTTCTTTAAGGGTAAAAATCAGCTCAGAACATTTATTTGAAAATAAAATAAGCGTATTTAACAACTAGATCTAGCTGACTTTCTACCCTGCTAGGAAAAAAAATCTTTGAGTCACCTTCTATGAATAACTTTCTGTGACTTACAAAGAGAGGAAGAGCTATTGAACACAATATCAGTTAAGCAATACTAATTTACCTTTCCTTCTATAGTATGGCCTGACAAGAGACGGTACATGAAAGATTATAGGAACCTTTAATCTAGGTGGAAGGGAGAAACCACACAAATGGCCGGAGTCTGGCATCTTGCCAGCAGAATGCGGCTGGATGTATAAAAACATATGACAAGCATATCGTTAGACTGGACCATTCCCAAGTCCAAGAATCTCAGCGTTCTGGTTGAAGTACACCACACACACACACACACACACACACACACACACACACACACACTCTCAAACACACACACACACGTGTGCTTTGGTATTTTTACAAAATAAAATCCTTTCTTTCTGACAGTAATGTGTAATTCCACTAGAAAATACGGACCACTAATAGGGAAATATTGAGTGCAGAAGCATCAGTGTTATGCAGCCTAAAAATTCGCAAAGTATTTTCCTCTGGATAAATAACTAAATAGGAATTTTGCTCAGGGATAAATCATCACTGTCAACTCTCAGACCCTCTTGACCTTGCTAGGGAAAATGTGTGAAGTTGGCTGCACATGGCTCGCTAAACATCCACCTCCCACACTGTCCTCCTCACACCATGTGGTTTAATTGTCACCTGAGCTTGCAGGTTCATCTCTGGGATGCAAGAGAAACGGAACGTGCATACTCAACCACTAGAGCTCCTGTACCAAAGCCATGTGCAGGTATGCAGGATGACAGGTCAGAAACATGACCTCATTCTCCTCACAGAGGCTATAAAAAAAGAGAGCTTCGGAAGACACGTGTTGACTTGCTCTGCCTCTCAACGTGTAAGGCTGTATTTATATCAGGTCCATGACGTCATGTCATGGACAGATGTGGAGCTTTGAAGATTTGTGGAAAATTCCAGGCCATTGAATTAAATCATGCAAAATCATTTCTGTCTTCAGACGTGAGTGCATGTGTTCTAAAAAGAGAGGCATTTGCTCAAAGGAAGGGATACTAGTTTGGCAATCAGAATCTTCTCAAGAAGGATCCTGGGGACAGCCATGATTCTTAGGAGATTTTGATAGTATCTCCAGGAATTGGGTTCCTTATGGGGTTAGAGTCATAGCTCCCAATCAGTTCTATAACATAGAAAGTAAACAGAGAACTCTTAAGAGAGTTGCACGGTCTATGAGGTCAACCAGCGCTGGCTTTTAAGATCTCCCTGTATGAAGCAGCAACAATGCTTAAAAAGGATTGGGTGATGTAAAGGACATCTGAAAAGCACAGCGTGGCGACTCTGTGAGCATTCAACCAAAGACTATGTGGGTTTTCTTAACTGGAGCATTTATACCAAATCTGTTTACCCGAAGGCAAACCAGAGATATACAGGATTAGTTTTGCTATGTTTGAAAGAGCCTTCTTATAACAAACTCGCATGAAGAGTTTTGGGATCCAAAACTCTTTTGTCAAGCACACTGTCTCTTGTTCTGGAACGCCTCAGAAGACTGCAGGTAAACTTTGCCTGCACAGTCTAGAAAATGAAAGCGAAAAGAAAGCCAAAAGATTACCTAAGCCCAAAATAGATTTTGGAATTAAAAGAACTAAAGGTTTGCTCTTGATCAAACTGAAAATACCCATAAATACTACTGACAGTTTAAAGATTCTTCGGCTACCTCCTTATCAAGCCCTAAAAAATTTGTTTTCCAAACGGTCCATTTTCTGCTGGAAATGTTGACAGGATTTGGCAAGCTCACAGTGAAGTCATGAGCAGGGCGTAAAATGCTACCAATTTTACACTCAGGGGAAAGTTATAATTGGTTATGATATTACAATTACTGGCTGATACATAGAAAAATGTTAACAAAATATTCTTTCATCCATCACTATAACGTAGCAGAATCCTTTTAACAAAGCTTATAGTTATAGATGAGTATAATGAATGGCTTTATTTTGAAGAATATCATAATAAAACAAGAAGTCCTATATAGGTCATCAAGGAAAGTTATGGCTAGAAAATATAGAAAAGACATTATATAACTTTTACAATGAAGAATAAGCAAGACACATAGTTTTTTTAGAAGGTGGCATTAGGGAATGAAAACACTAGTGAGAAAATCAACTAAGAAACCATGAGAAGGGCAGGTTAAAGACTAAAAAGAAGCATCAGCCTTAATAAAGGTGCAGGAGAGCTATTCTAGGGGTGCATGATTCTGGAGTGTGTGCCTTCAGAAGGGTTTGGCTAAAATGCCCCTCAAATCCATTTACCTGACAGTTGTTTAGTGATGTCCAATATTATGGAAAATACTCTTGAGATACTTTTTAAAATAAAAATTTCTTAAATTCATATTACACAGTAATTGTCTATATCTTTTAAAAGAAGGTCTGGAGGTAAGATAGAATCATGTGAAAAAAATTAAACTTTTTTGCCTTTAAAAACATTCAATTATTGGGTTTTTAATTTTATTTTTGAGATTATAATATAATTACATTTCTCTCTTCCCATTCCTCCCTCCAAACTCTCCCATATACATACCCTTCCATGCTTTCCTTCATGCCTTCTTTTTACAGTAATTGTTATCACATGTAGATATGTATATACATAAATTCCTAAATACAGCCGAAGTCCATATAACGTTACTTGTTAAGATCATAATGAACTTCAGCAGAATAGCATATTCCAAAGTGAAAAGGTTGGTTCTCCCATCACCTTGTCAATTCACACTTCACCCAATTACTTCATATACATATACTTCCTATAAATCTCATCCCGTCAAAATTACATGGCAAACTAATTTCCCTAAAACATAAAAAATTAAATCCATATATAAAATCACACTTTTCCTGACGTTCATACCTCATATTTAACAAAACCAAAGGATAGAGAATGATCCACATTCTGCCATACCTATCAGAAGGTACACAGTTATTATCATAACTTCTATTGATGCAATTCTACAAATTCAACCATAGGACGTGGGTAGCTCATATTCTACTTGTGTTATGTTCCACTGTAAGGCTATAACAGCAGAACAGACAGTCAGTAAAATGATGCTGTACCATAAATAATGAGAAATATAATCGATTTAGCGTCTCTTCATTCCCATTGCTGATCATCATATCTATATCCCGTTAATATATCACATCACTGACACAATATAAGTGAACTTATTTTCTGCCCCAAAGTGTTGCCATCTAAGTCCTTGACTAGGGAGCAACACTCTTCAGTCCCTCCTTAATGCTCAGGTTCTCCATCAACAGACTGGGCCAACAAAAGAAAAAGAAAAAAGCTAACTTGGTGTTTCCCATTTTCATTGCTTTGCCCCACTCCCAGCACCTTCTTCTCTCTGACTACACAATCATTTGCATTCACCTTCATCATTATCATTTATCCCTTTGAATGTTTAATTTTTGCTTTCCCTTGGCTCATCTTTCACTTCTACTATGCAACATCAACATAATTTATCAATTCACCAAATAGCTACTGCTAAACTGCCATTCCTATTCTTGGCATTTCAAAGGAAGGATATCCTACATAGCTTGTTCAATGGCAGATACAGACTCCAAAGGAGCTATTAGATTTCAAAGATGATGCCCTTACCTTCAGGAAGCACAGATCACAGAGCAAGTAACTCAGGGGGTGTAAGTGTCAGTGCGGCATTTTAAGAGGAAACTTACATCTGAACCAGATCGGTCTTTGCGTCTGAGTCAGTCCTCCACATGTCTTTAACACTGACTGGTGACGCAAACAGTGTTATAAGATAACGTCAGACAAAGTCCAAGCATGCATCAGGGAGGACATCATAACTTTGCACACCAAGCTGAGGAGAGACTGGTAGAGACAGCTGCTGTAGGAGGGAGAGTCAGTTTTCTTCAAGGATTTGAACCTTGAGAAGCTATCACCATTGCAGTAGACGGCTCTATACCCATGCAGGTGGTGCAGAACTAAATAGACTCAGTGGGCTTTAAGCTCGTGCAATTGGAAGGAATAGTAATGGGGGTAGAAGGACAGGGAAGAAACTGAAGGGAGGGAATGGGGACAGAGGGATGAGTTTGATTATTCATTTTGTTAAAATATGAAAACAATATAAAAATTCAAAAATAAACAAAAATTAATAAAGAAGAATCAAGTGTTACCACCAAGTTGGTAATAGTTATCGATGGAAGTCATATTTTCTTCTAAAAGAATCAAATAAAATTCCTATGAAATTCACCCAAGAACATAGAAAGGCAAGTGCTCAGGCTGTATTAAAGCATTAATAGTTATTAGTTGAAGGCCTGTTTGCGATGAAGCTGGATGGATGGGTAGGAGTTGCCAAGTGGAGACACAAGAACCAGATATCCTAGATAAAGAATAGATGAACATGGCTAATTTACAGAACCACTGGAAGTCTAATACTGTGGGAAGTGATGGCTGTGGGGGCTGCACAGGAATACCACCACATCCAAATAACAGCGGTCAATGCCATACTGACCGGACAGTGAAAACACTAACAATACCTGAGCCTTCGTCACAATGGCATTTACTCAGTTTATGCTGTGCACCAGATAATGTGTTCTGAATGCTTTACATACATATGTGAACCCCTTTAACCTTCCCAATCTTCTTATCCTTTCAACTAAAAACTGTTGCTCTCTCATTTTACAGACAAGAGAGTGAAGGGGTCGTATTGATTAAACAGTTGCCTTTAGCTAGCAACAACGATCTGCTTTGGATGGAACAAGCCAAGCAGGTGGGAGGCAGTATTCATTAAGGGGCATTCCTCCAAGATGACAGCATTTTTGAAGCAAGCAAGCAAGCAAGCAAGCAAGCAAGCAAGCAAGCAAGCAAGCAAGCAATCAAGCTCTGTGATTAAATATATTTTTCGAAATGTCTTTTGCTATACTTTTGAAATACTAAGAAAAAGTCTTAGTATTTTATCTATAGTAGTAGATACATATATTAGTATTATATCTATATCTTAGTAGTGTATCTACTATATTAAAGTTTTTGTACTAGGAAAAGGAACCCAAAAGACATTCCATAAATATGCATGGTGTCTGATATAGTCAGACACATACATAGACATGGATAGTGTCTTACAAAGCAGCAACAAAAACAAATCAAACATACACACACAAAATATATCACTTGCATGTGTGTGTGCATGCACGCACACACAGCTGAACAGCCTGACAATATAGTTTTTGGGGGACCCATTAGTGAACTGAGTTTGAAAAAGTAGAAAAACTGTGAAATGTGGGAAAACCAATTATGGAAAGTCACAGTGGAGACACACTTCTTAGTAAGAAGTCAACTGAGCCACAAAACGAGTAGATTCATGTATGTGATGGTTTTGACAGTGTGCCGGAGCCTAAGTATGGATTCCGTTAGAGACAAGAAAAAAAAGCCTGAAGGTTAAGTCACTCAGACACTCAGTCTTCCAGGACTTCCAAACTGTTCTCCGTAAAAACCCAAAATGTGACTCCCTCTTGAGGATGGCAGGGGAAGAGAAGACTACCCATGGACGACCATAATCCCTCCAGCCCAGCTGTCCCAGTAGGAAACCCCCGCTCTTCAGGGTAAGTGACTAGCATTGCTACCTTCAGCTGCTATAGAGGAACAGGATTCTTCCTGTTTCATGCCTGGCTCCATTCTCTCCACCTTACAGGAGGCCTGACAGTGGTGATGTGGGGGAAGGGGGAGGTGGTGCTAATAAGCAAGCATCAACCCTGGTGAAGGACACAGGACAGACACACAAGTCCTCCTAAAGACTGAGACTCGATGCTGCAGCATACCTAAAGCAGCTCCAAACTAAGAGCGAATCGGATGCAGTAAAATAAATACAGCAGCGAAAACAAGGACAAAAATGAAGCCACTGAAGGAATGTGGAGACCAAACAACGCACAAGTCCTAGTGAAATCAGTGTAAATCCTTTCAATAAGGGACTATGGGTTTCGGTTTCTCGAATCGAATTCAACAATGGTTACCAGGCATGCCCAAAAAGAAGAAGTCTCGAAAGAAACAAGCCACAGAAGCAGACTCAGATGTGGGGATATGAAGCAGATTTTGGAATTATCAGATGAGGTTCCTGGAGGACAACTGCGACTCATAGGTTGATGGTTCCAATTAAAACAGAGAGAGCACGAAACAAAAATGGGTCATGTCAGCAGAATGTTATGGTGGGAAGAAAGAAAAGATATGCCAAAAATCAAAAGACATCAAGAATACCTTGGATGTGTTCAACCCAAGACTCAACAAGAATAAGGGCAAAATCAAGCTGGGAGGTGGATCAAGAGAAACTTCCAGGACTGCACACAATGAGAAAAAAAATTAAAAGTCTAGGGTATAGAAGCACTGTGTGGAGATTTCGCACATGTAGTGAGAATAATTGAAATATCAGAAAGAAAACACCACTGGATAGCAATGAAAGTGTTTGCCAAAAATTAATGACAAATACCTAATAATGTGACCAGAAATCTCAGAGAATGCCAAGCACACACAATTCTGGAAGTATTAAAATTAGGAATGCTATGTATATATACCAAACCCAGAGAAGCGATCTTAAAATGGGTGACTGTGGGGGGGGGGAGAGTATCTTCCCTAGAGTGGAACCAAGATAAGAATTAAAGTAGCCTTCTACTTAGAAGCCACCAAACATGACTACAGTAATCTATTCAAAGCCAATATACACTCATAAACTTAGAACTTGATATCCAACCAAATTATCGCTTAAAGGTGAAGAATTCTAGATGGCATACAGTGGTAGCCTGGCATGTAGAATCCGCAGCGCAGGGGTTACATGTGCCCAAGGAGAGCTATGGATACAGTCCAATGCAAAAATTATGAGGTTAAAAATTATAAAATATTAGCATTTTAGCTCCACATAAATAAATACTGCTATAGAAGAATGAAGGCAGAGTACGTTCCTTTTTTTAAACTCCTTTGATTCAGAGGATAGCTGCTTGCTTAAAACGGTAACAGTGATAAGTTAGTAATATTTGCTCATTTCAACAACACTGCTCTAGAAGAAACTCCCAGTTCAATAATAGTAGTAGTAAAAAGCTCATTTTGCTCAAATTCATTCACACTTGAAATTTCCCATTTTATACTTAGAAAGAAAACTTGGACAACTTTCACACATGCTATTGTTCAAATGTTGAAAAGCTGTCAAAAACTTCTCTATAAATATCTGGTAGCCCTTTGGGGATGAGCTATGAACCTTTCAAGGATAGGAACTATTGGGATGTCCGAGGTTCACTGAGCTATACCTAGGAGGGCATTGTGGGACTCAGTGGCTCTCTCCTAGTTCTTCATCCTGTCAAAACGCAATCTCTTGTTCAACATATGCTCCCGTTATGATCTGTCGTTGTCACCAGAAGTCCAACATAATGACAGTGCCCAATCGAAAACCTGAACCAATATAAGTCAATATAAACTTTTGTTTATTTCATAAGCATCCCATGTCACGTGTTCCATCATAGTGATGTGAAATGACTGTAACACTATGTAACATTACTTGTTGGGTGAGTGTTTGTTCAACAAGTCACCGCTTGTTGCTACTGTTCAGAGTCAAATGAAATGTACTGTGTTGGTCAATTTTCTTTTGCTAGAACAAAAATACCCGCGGCTGAGAGCCGTATACAGTTTGGAGACCAAAAGCCCACATGGCATGGTGCTACCAGTAATAAAGGCGCCCTTGGCTGCATTGCATCATAGATATTGTAGGGTAAAAGGTACAATTGGAGCAGGAAACGAGCCAGTCATTGAGCACCCTGACTCTGAACCCAGAACCAGTGAAAGAAACACCCTGGATTTGAGACCTGAGCTACGGAAAGAAATATCTTTATCCCTGAACCCAGGATCAAAGAAACATGCCCTGACTCTGAAAACAGTGTCAAAGAAAGACACTTTGTACATAGAATCAGAGCCAGTGAAGGAAATTTGCCCTGGTCCTAAGATTAGAGTCAAAAGGCTAAAAAGGATCAGTGAAAGAAACACAGTTTGGTCATGAAATCAGAGCCATCTCTGCCCCTGACCAACTAAACTAACCCATCTCTCTTCTCTCTGGGAAAACTCTGCCACTAAGAAGCCATATATAATCCTCTCTGCCTGTTCACTTAGAGGCTGGCATTTATCCCTCCCTGGCAGAGGCAGCCACTCTCCTGGACTCCTCCTTCCCAAATAAATCTCTTCTCAAAAGAGTCTTGGGTGACGACCTTCATTCGCCAGTGCTGAATAGAAGACTCTGGCTGGGATGCTCCCTAAGGAGGCTGAGCAAGGCTGAGCAGAAAAAGTAACAACTTTTCCCAAGAGCCAGAGAAGATTGCTTTATTTCTGCAGGAACTTTCTTTCTAGCAGAGTGTGAGCCAAAGAAATAATATCTTGGGCTGAAGAAGAAGAAGCCGATAGCTCTGCTAAAACGTTCCCTTAAGGGAATAGAGCAGAGCTCAGCTGTAGAGGCTCTCCAGAAGAGCAGGATTTCTATATCCTGCACTGCACCCAAGCTTCAGGTAGCCTGGCTTCTGGATAAGTCAGGACACCTTCCCTCCAGGGCTGAGCAGTCCTATTGAGGCTCCAGCCTCCAGAGCTGTCCTATTGCAGCTCTACCCCTCTGATGTGGGATTCCCCTCTGTATGCTGTGAATGCCATTGGTTAATAAAGAAACTGTATTGTCCTGATAGGGCAGAACAGAGCTAGGTGGGGAAAACTAAACTGAATGCTGGGAGAAAGGAGGCAGAGTGAAGAAAAGTCATGGGACCACCACCAGAGATAAACACGCCAGAACCTTGCTGATAGGTCACGAGCCTCATGGTAAAATATAAAGTAATGGAAATGGGTTAAATTAAGATATAAAAGCTAGCCAATAAGAAGTTACAGCTAATAGACCAAGCAGTGATTTAATTAATAAAGTTTCTGTGTGGTTATTTTGGGAGTTTGGGTGGCTGGGAAACGATCAAGCAACTTCCTACAACACCCCTTCAGAGCTGTCCTATTGCGTCTCTAAGTATAGCCTTGTTTCCCACTAAGTCAGGATATCTCTGCAGCTCTACAGCAGGGACATATTCCCCTAAAGATATCAAACAGGGATATGAGCAAGAGTGGCAGATTACATGACATCACAGACAGCCAGAGAACAAAGTGGCCCAGTATTGTTCTTCTTTAACAAACCTTTCCCACAAAACCAGGGTTCCATGAGAACTACAATTGTTCATAATACGGCACTGACTCTATTTACCTAATTGCTACCCACTAGCCCTGCCTGACACAATGGGCATCTCAACCTCTGAAAATAGCTTAACTATAGCATGGGCCCAGCTTAATAAATACTTTCAGACCTGATACTGTCCATTTTATTGGGGGGACAAAAAAATCTAAGCCTGACTGTTGCACCCACACTACCCATTTCTTCATTATAGGGCATGAAAATGCACGGCTTTACATACGACAGCCAGTAACTACGCCAGAGGGCTAATACCAAACCTTCTGGAAGGTCCCATTGAGGCGCGATTCCTGCACACTGCTGTTGTCTACCTAAAAGACTATTATCACCCGACACTAGATTACAGTATGTGCTCACGCATGTGACACACCCTGTCATGTTTTCTAAAGAGCCTCCATTATGTCTTGCCAAAGAGAACCTGCAATTTTAGACCTTTAACAAGAGTTATGCCTCCTACTGGCAGAAGAAATAAATGACTAGTGCGGGAAGGGATTAAGTGCTCGGTCTTCAACTCGACCTTCTGCCAGATGAATGTTTACAAGCTAAAGACTGAGTTCTAATCTCTTTGGCCTTCTTGTTCTTCACCCTACTCCTGTGAGTTTGCCTTATCACATGATTCTTTAAAGTCTCCAAATACATGAGATACTGTGTGTATCACGTGGCCATTCCAAGTGCCCTTAAGCTTTGCTACGACATTTCTGTCACTCTACATAGAATAATGCTCCAGTCCACTCTCAGTAGCTATGCCATAATTATTTTTACTTCAAAGTACACACACACATACACACGCAGACACACACACACACACACACACACACACACACACACACACACTTCCTCTCCACTTCACAACTGCATATGAAAACTTAATTGCTAAATGACTTATCTTTGAAGTAATGTTTTTACATGCTTTGAATTTAGGGATTTACCTAGATGATGTGAATACCTGTGTGTTCCAGCATAATAAAGAATACCCAAGGCTAGAGAACACTTTAAACAGTACAGCTGCATTCAAGGAAACACACTGGGAGAGTATAAGATAATAGGTTATGGACACAGCCCTACACTCAAGCTCTGTGAGTCTCGACTTCCTCAATCATACAGCTGGGTGATGGGGAAACTATCCACCAATTATCCAGTTAGGGTGTGGCTACCTGTAGCCCAGGTAGCAAAACTGGTAGGACATAGGCATGCACTCTCTTGGTGGGGTGCTAGCTGGACATATAGGATGTCGGATCTCCCCCTCTTGTAACCTGAGTTTCCTTTTTCAACTATTAAAATATATGTTATTCTTGAGCTGATCTGGTTATTTATCATACCGAACTAACTTGCTACAGCTGGGATTTGGTCGTTGGGTAACTCACTCACATACAGGATTGTTGGGACAGCATGCACACAATGACTATTTTGATGTGTGCTAAGAAGTATGAGGTCAACTCTGAAGACAGTGGGGTAGATGAGAGACCACTGAAGGGGCAGGGGCAATGGAAGGAACAAATTTAAAACTGATATCTGCTTTGTTGTATTGTAAGGGAAACAATAAAACAAGTTTCATACAAAGAAAGAAAAGAGATGCATAGCAAGCTCATATGGTCCTAGAAGTTCAAGATATGAGGGGAAACATGGGGCCAAGCCTAGAATACACTGTGTTGGAACAAATGCAATCTCAATGACTAACAGTCTACAACTCTGTGGGTCTCCCATTCCAAGCTGCTTGGGCCAACAGCCTCTAAAGTAATGTGGTAAACACAAGGAGGGGGTTGTGTTTATGAGTGTGTTCACAGCTGGGCTGGCTTTGAACCACTTTACAAGTCTGGAAAAATGAGGCTTGGGGATACAGCTTAGAGAGAGAATACGTGCGGGCCATACGTAACATGAGGGATACAATCCATCCACAGCAAATCAAAGGAAGGAAAATTAGAAATTACAAGCCGGGCGGTGGTGGCGCACGCCTTTAATCCCAGCACTCGGGAGGCAGAGGCAGGCGGATCTCTGTGAGTTCGAGGCCAGCCTGGTCTACAAGAGCTAGTTCCAGGACAGGCTCTAAAAAAGCTGCAGAGAAACCCTGTCTCGAAAAACAAAAAAAAAAAAAAAAAAAAAAAAAAAAAAAAAAAATAGAAATTACAACAAACGTCTGTGGTGATGAATACTTTAATACTGTGGTTAGTGTTTTATCAACTTAACCAAAGCTGAAGTCATCTCAAAAGCAGAAACTGTGGTTGAGATCTCCTCCAAGAGATTGCCTGTAGAAGAGCCTGTTGGGAGTTCTCTTGACTAGTGATTAATAGAAGTCCTAGCCCATGGTGGGTGGTGCCACCTCTGAATGGATGACTCTGTGTTTTCTAAAAAGCCAGCCTGAGGAAGCCAAGAGGGACAAGTAAGCAGCATTCCTCCACAGTCTCTGCTTGAGTTCCTGACTGGCTTCCTTCAGTAATGGACTGTGATTGTGAAGTATAAAACAAATAACCCTTTTCTTATCCAAGCTGTCTTGGGTCAAGGTCTTTACCACAGTAATCAACAGAAATAAGCTAAGGCAGCATCCAGTACACATGGGCATGTGTGTGTGTGTGTGTGTGTGTGTGTGTACATGCGCGTGTGTGCGCACATGTGTGTACATCTTCTCCGACTTACTACGATACTACTTAGGATTGTTCTACTTTAATGGTGGTAAAGTGGTCATGCAGTCATAAGAAATTCCAGATATTTTATTTTTATTTTCTTTTGGGATTAAATGTAAAGTGTCGTATTCTCTTACAGGATTATAAAAATAACTCAACCGTCTACACTGTCTTCTTTGCTAGCTAATATTCTTGATAGTTTATGTATATTAAAAAGTATTTTCAACTGCAATTGTTTTCCTAGTACCAGTGGTTGGACCTAGGACCTTGAGAAGACCTCCGCTCCGCCCTATCTACCGCTATGCTCTATCCACCCACGCTGTATCTACCACCGTTCTCTATCTTCCATGCTATATCTACCACTGTGTTCTATCAATGACTTTTATTTCAAGCTCTTTGAGACATTGCCTCTATAAATTGCCTCACAAGTCTTAAACATGCATCCATCCTGCCTTACCTTCCAAACAAGCTGAAGTTATTCACCAATCTCAACTAATTGAACTTTTAATCTGTGAAGGGCTCATCAACAAGAAACCTCACCATCACTTGAAGACCGTCTGTACAAACAATACATTTTAGGCGCTATCAGAATAAAACTAAATCTCCTTCTGAAAAAAAAAAATTGTCCCAACCTCTCAAGAGAAAAGTTACATATCTTAAAACTGTATGTTGTGCACATTACCTTTTCTGATACTAAATGTGTATTTAGGTAGGTCAACACAACAAGAAAGAAATTCAGATTTTCTTATACTTTAAACAATTATTATAAAATTATCTAGACGGTAAATTTTCTCAGTTAGTATTAATTAACCATGTGGCACAAGCTACAATCATTTGAGAAGGGAATTTCAGCTGGGTTTGTGTCTCTGAGGAATTGTCTCAACTGTTAATTAATGTACATGCATGTGGGGAGTGTCCCTGCCTACCATGGGCAGCACCATTGCCTGGTCAGGTGGGCCTGTGCTGTTAAGAAAATTAGTTAAGCACAAGACTATCTATCTACCTGTCTGTCTGTCTGTCTATCTCTATTAATCTGTCTATGCATCCAAACACACACACACATACATACACACACACTCAGCACATATGGCAATTAGCATACACACACATATATCTCTCTATATATACACACACGCGCACATACACACACATATAAGCAGTATTGGTCTATGTTTTCTGCTTCAGGTTCATGCTTGATGAGTTCTTGAACCGATTTCTCTTCACGATGGGCTATGTCCTGAAAGTATAATACAAATAAACCTTTTCCTCCTCCAAGATATATTTGGTCAGCACATTTTATTAGAGCCACAGAATGCAGTCAGCAAGGAATTATACAGTAAAAACTAATGATTCAATTGGCCTTACATCAATACGTTTTCATACTAGGTTACATGACAGGAGAGTCAACAAAAATGCTGGGATAGACCAAGAAGTTGCAGGTTGTAAGGCCAAGGCAAGTATCATAGTGTATGAGTTAACTTCATTAACAAACTTAAGGAACATAAAATGGGAAAGAGATGCCTGCAAAGTGATGTGGACTCCTATTTCTATCATAGCAATACAAGAGTCTGGATACAATTTAGGAAACTACATAATTACGCTTTCTGAAACAAAAGCCATTCCCTCAATCACAAGTACAGGACACTGACTTTTGCTATTAGTGTCTCCTGAACAAAAGTCACTGAGTCTTTTCTGAAACCCTGAAATCACTACTGTTCAGTGGGAATGCTGAGGCAGCAAACATCTGCCCACCGCAAGTCTTTATAAAAGCTTCTTTTTAAAAGTTCTGTGAGAACGCTATATTACATTTAGAACCACATTGCTTCTTTATCTTCGTTACTTCAATAAGATGGAGACATTTGCCTGGTGGTGGTGGTGCATGCCTTTAATCCCAGCACTCAAGAGGCAGAAGCAGGCAAATCTCTGAGTTCGAGGCCAGCCTGGTCTACAAGAGATAGTTCGAGGACAGGCACTAAGGCTACACAGAGAAACCCTTTCTCGG
The DNA here is from genome assembly GCF_903992535.2 of Arvicola amphibius. NCBI lineage: Eukaryota > Metazoa > Chordata > Mammalia > Rodentia > Cricetidae > Arvicola > Arvicola amphibius. The sequence goes on from NC_052063.2 coordinate 19,082,073, forward strand.
AAAACCAAACAAACAAATAAAGATGGAGACATTCAAGTGCCTGAAGGATTTGGGGGGACTTAAGTTAACAGGCTATTTCAATCGCATGAAATGGAGACCAATACAAAAGACAAGCAAAAGCAAAACCCACCTCAAACTAATAATAAAAGGCAGGTCATTTTTGAACAATATAATCTATTCCCAGAAATTAAAAGTTATCATGCAAATGGCACAAGGGGAAAAATAGCTGTTTTACATCTACATTTGCACAGCTTTGAATTCCAGAGAATGTCAGTACTTTGATTTGTATGACTCCCGAGGCGGTCTAGCAAAAGGAAACACCCCTCACATTGACCTCTCCTGGACAAAGGCAGAGAAATATATTTTAGATTCCCATGTCACCTAATGATGTAAACATAATACTTATATTGCTGATATTAGGCTAAAAGTGCTTATCTTGAATTATGGAAAGGGGTACTAATAAAACTACCATATCCGTTTTGATTCTCAGTAAACACAGAACAATGATGATGGTTGTATCTAAAACAATAAATCATAAAGTTTAGATAAGGCAACTCTATAGGAAAGCTTAACTGAACATTATGTTGAACTAAATTTCCTTCCATATGTCAGCTAATATTTAGCCAGCCGATTACATATGATATAATGTTTTCCCTTTTCACAGATGTAAATTTAACATATGAATTGAATACATTCATATTAATCACAGAATCAGGATTATAGAGAATTGTGTCTTGTGGGGACTTCTCCAATCTAAACATGGCTGTGCAGAAATCACAACAAAACAAATCCAGAAAGCCAGATGTTGCTCAGCACACAAAAGGAAAGCGCTTTGCTCTGAATAAAGCCAAATGGAAAGAGAATTCTCCATTCCAAGTAATAATAATAATTACAAAAGAAGCATAGGGCAGTGTGTTGGGCTTCCAGTAGACACAGAGACACCAAGCAGCTCAGGGCGGGGTGGGGCGGGGGAGGGCTTTTTTGGAGAACATCAAGTACTTTCACAACTGGCGTTTTATGGAGCCCAATTAACTTTGGCTAGACATAGGAGTCTGGCTTAGTGAGTCCACGCGGTAGCCAAAATAAAGGTTTTGTATGTCAAGAATTACTGTTCGAGTCTCCAATATCTTTCCTTCTTTCCCACTAACCTAAATCTGGAAAATAAGCTAACAGCCAAGAAGGTTTTATTACAATTTAAATCAATATTAATTTTACAGGCTGACAAAAACTGCAAAATATTTGGCTAAAATAAATGGAACAGAACAAAGGTTTAAAAAAAAAAAAAAAAAAACAACAAAGCAAAGACAAGGCTTCAGGACCCACACAGTTTTAGAAGTAACTAGAAAAATCACCTGAAATACAATAATGAAAATGGTATTTTTGTTGCCCTTCTTAGTGCGTGACCAATTTTAAATGCACGGAGTTAGCCCTAGGCAACAAAGTTCAAACAAGAAATAAATCACAATCTTAAGCAGAAAAATTGAAACTCAGCCTGTGTTTTGTATTTTATTTGGATAGTACACTACTATGAAAGTCTTATATATTTTTAAAGAGATGTCAGCTGAGCCTTGCTATATTTACACATAGAACCTACGTGTGACCTTGAGGCAGAGCTGTCCCCTAGGGTACCCTGGGAAGTTTGTATTACAGATAGAAGGTTGAATCAAAATAAGTCCTCTGTCCATGAGCAATCACATCTGATAATAAAAATACATTTAATCTTTCATACAATCTAAACTGATACTTAAAACAAATATCAAAAAATGACATTAAGTGATGAATAGAAAGATATAAGGACCGACTTCCGAGACTCTCTAATCAGTTAAAGATTGCCTATCAATGGGGGGAGAATCCACTTAAAATTGTTTACTAGAAAATAAAAATTAATAACACCTAATATGCAAAACCGTATAGTTGTATTGAATTCTACTATTTAATTACTAAATGTCTTTTAGGGAATGTTATTTAAATCTTGGTTGCTCGGGTGTTTCATTCGTAAAATGGAATAGCATTCTCTAAGAACGATCAAGAAATCACCATCCTCAAGACACAGAACAATAAAAATGACTCCTAGTCACACCTTGCTATAACTATAGAGCAGATCATTGATCAACCCTCATCAGGGAAGCTTCTAGCTGCAGGAATTGTAATTAATAAAGTGGTCTATAATTGGACAATGTGCAGAAAGTTAGACTTTGGAGCACGGAGTCCGGCATAGGATATCTCTGTCACACAGCTTCCCCTCTAGGCTCAGGGACCCATGTGAGAGAAAACACAATGGCAGTGGACTAGAGGGAGGCAAGGACACAAGAGGCCTAGCAGTGACGTGGACTCCTAGACACTGCAGCAGCATGCGCAAGACCTGTACAGACGCAAACCAGACAACATCCTTGCATGGAAAGGGGGACGTGAACGCAAAGTCCCACCCCTAACCACAAAGGTCTTTGTAATTGATACCTGCAGGGAAAGGGAAAATCGATTTTCTCCAATGCAATGCCAATGGGTCTATCAACTACACTCCAGGGCAGGCCTCATGCCCAGCAGTAGTTGCACAACACGAAACAGACTTCATTGCTTTGCTTTGCTCTGTACGGGCTTCTTGTTTTGTCTGGGCTTTTGTCTTACTGATTTTTCTGTTTTGACTTCTGGATTGTGTTGCTGCCTCCCTGTCTTGCTTTTGTTTGGAGATGGAAACTCCAAGTATGAAGTCAGGTATATATGGAGGCAGGAACTATCTGACAGGAGTTGGAGGGAGAAAAAGGAATATGCTCAAAATTATTTTAGGAAAAAAAAGTTTTGAAGATTAAAAATAAAAAAAAGTATTAAAGCGATAACATCCAGCACAGGACACGGGTGATGGACCCCCCCCCCCAAACATCACCTTCTTTTCAGTGCTTTGGAAGATTATGCGCGTGTCAGCTGTGAGGTCTGTGTGCTCTCTGGCCACTAACATCCAATACTTTAGCACATATCAATGAGAATGAATGCAACGGTCCGGGTGGAAGAGTAGGTCTAAGGACATGTGTAGAACAAATGAAGAGATTAAGAATTCAATAAGTGTCAACCCAAGCCAATCCATGTTGAAATAATCCATGCCATAAAATAAAATGTTCTAGGTCTAATATCAAAAGACTGACATATGTTTATATGTCGTTCAATTCACACAATAGAGGTACAGAAAGGGGGACTAAAGTTGATGAAGAACTTAAAAAATTACTTCTTGAGAAATTCAGGGCAGACTTCACAAAGGAAATACAATTTCAATAGGCAGAGAGAAAGAGGAGAAAGATGGCTTTCCTTTTCTTTTTCCTTTTCTTTCAGCAGAGGAATAAAATGGACATGATCTATAAGATGTGCAAAAGCGTGCTGGGAAGCCTTAAACCCCTTTGAACGGAGCTTGTTAAAGACAAATGTGTAAGAAAAATCGTTCCAAATGAGTCAGTCCACTAACTAGAATCAAAGTAGCAATCATCACATTTTCCTAATTTTCTCATAAAAACAGAATTCTCCTATGAAATCATCATTTACAGTCTAAGTCTGATATAGCTGCCAGACATTTTTACACAGTTGACCTTTGGCAACTTTTGACACAAGGGAAACACAACACCCCATTTCTACGTCTCTTAGAGTAGTAGCCTGTTCTGTTTAATAAAATACACACAATCTCAAAAGTCAAAATGTGTGGTATTTTCTACCTTGTCAATGCAGTGGTATATTAGAAGAGCAAGTAACCCATAATCGATCGAACGTAATACACTGGACTCAGAATCTGCAAAACATTTAATTTAGAAGAAACTAAATGGTTGAGGGATTTGGCTCTATGGTCAAGCCATTCCACAGAAGTCTGCATTCCATCTAATCATTAAGTAGGAAACTATAAAAAATATTACTGGAGGGAAATAAATTTTAAAATTTATATTGTGATATGTAAGCCCTTTCTTTTCAACATGTTTCTGTGAAGCAAAAACTTTCAATGCAGCTTTTCAAACCTATTTTGAAAAAGAAAGCCTAACGTTCTCTGAATTAAAATCTAACAGAACAAGATACATGTTCTCCATACCCAGTATTGGGTCTAGGCACATCAGCACTATGTGTGAAAATGTGGCCATTTCTCTCTGCTTGTTTGTTGTAGGAAGGACCATAGTTAGGCTATAACCTTCATAGTCATTTTTGAAATGGTTCTTTGAAACATCTTAAGTTCACCATGGCTGTCTGTGCACCATGAGAAAATCTCAAAAGTTCCAAATGTCTTTTAGACATTTTGTTTCCCAGCATTTGCATTTGCACAGAGGGAGACTTCTCTTCCTTCAAAGAAAACAGTTCTGTCATAGTTTCTGCCTGTAAAACTTTGGTTTTCCCCTTCAACTTTTCCATTCTTATGACACCATAAATGCTGTGTATTGCAATCTCTGCCAAAACAAAAAGTCATTCTGTCCTAAGAGTCCTCAGACTTCTCATGGTACCAATTTGTTTCTCATCATAGGTCTGACAGTCCAACTTTGACCATTCACAGCCATGAGTGAGTTAGTAAAAGCTTTCATCCTGCTTCTTCGCACCATTAAAGAGTGCCTTCTAATGTAGACAGACAATCTTTCCCCAGAAAGATTGTGTTTTTAGGGATGAAAATTCAATGACTTCTTCAAAGGAAAGAGATGAGGGAAAAGACGTGTGAGAAGACAGGAAGACAGCCCATGTTGGTGATATTCTGCAGAGTGGCTGAGAAACAGTAAACATTTTAGCTCTCAAAAAGGGACAGTCATAGAGCCTGTTTGGGTTTGAGCTAGGTTTTCTGTGTATACCTTATTGTTGTGTAGGTTGTTCTTGTGGGACTCCCACCAATGGGAGTCAGGTGTGTCTCTGACTCTTTTGCTGCTCCTGGGACCCCTTTCTTCTACTTGGTTACCTTGCTCAGCCTTGACATGAGGAGCTGTGCTTTGTCCTAGTGTAACTTGTTATGCTGTGTTCAGTTTATATCCCTGGGAGGCCTGCTCTTTGCTGAAGGTAAATGGAGGAAGAGTGAATCTGGGGGAGAAGGGAGGTGGGTAGCTGAGAGGAATAGAGGGAGGGGAAACTATAGTCAGGATTAATGAATGAAAAAAGAAATAAAAAACACAAAAATATAAAAAGAGGTGACTTTGAATCAACACATATTCTACTCCTCCCTCTGTCTGTTGTCCCTCATCTGTTGATCAAACAAAATACCTGAAGCTGAATACTTAACAAAGAAAATATTAATTATCTCACGAATCTGCTACGTTTATGGGCAATGTACCACTTCCGGCTTTGCTGCGGAAGTGTCTTCTGGGTACTTCACAACATGACAGATGACATCACAGTGGGAACATGACCAATAGGGAGAGATCACAGGACAAGATAAGTAGCTAGGGAGAATCAGGAGCCTTGCATTTTCGAGAATTCACTTACTCTGAGATCAGCATTAACGCCTTGTGAAGGTGATGTTGCCCTGATGGAATTATAGAATTATAGCCCTTCTCTGACTGGTCACCACTTAGGATCTTCACCACATGAAAAGTCAAGCTTCAAGCATATGCACCTCAACCCACATGCAAAGCAAAGCACCCTTTCCCCTCATCGCACATTCAGCTGTACAAGTATGAGCTACACCTGCACCACGGACTGCTAACTCATTTGCTTTATCATCGAAAGTCTCTGTTCTTAGAGAAGGATGCGGGTTCCTAGCATTTGTGTGCACAGAGGAAAAACCCAACCCCTCCAGTCATACCATGAAAATCATTATCCTGCTGCATAGATTTTAATCAGACCTGCACTATGCCAGATGCCCTGGTTCATGTTCTTCTTTAGGATTCTTTGGATCAAATGATTTTTCATTGTTATCTCCATGGAACAAACTTCCTTAGAGTGTGATCTTTGACAAGTCGATTGTAGCTCCACCTGATCTCTTCCCCAAATCAATCCATGCTGTCTCCGTTTATGTATCCCCTTCCCTAATTGTTGCTGTGCAGTCATTCCTAGTTAACATTTTACTCAGTGGAACAGGTGATGTTGTGGGTGGATGTGCCTTCAAAGTGTCATTTTCTTTCAGTCAGCTAAGAATCTATAATGAGAAGTTTGCCGGAGTCATTATTCTTTACGTAGCTGTGTTTGCTTGTGTGTTTGTTTGTTGGAGACAGGTTCTCTCTAATATGCAGTGCTACCTGTTCTGAAACTTTCTATGTAGATCAGGCTAGTCTTGAAGTAACACAGATCCAACTGCCTCTGCCTTCCAAGTGCTGGGATTAAAGGTGTGTATCACTATGCCAAACTTTAGAGTCATTCTTTTTTACCAAGTCTTTATGGTGCAGGTTGAACATGTTCAAGAACTTCTGTATGTCATCTGAACTCCATAAATTTGAGCAAAGCTTGCCTTCAAATTTATCTCTGATATTTTGTTCTTGAGTAGTGGCCTTAAAATGAATGTGTTCAAGAAATGCGTTTGCCCACAAAGTGTTTTACTTTACTATGTGAATATGTATAGAATTCTGAGTACAATCCCAATGCTTACTTTGCATGAAGAGGACATTGCTTTGGAAATAACTCTATAGCTGCTGCAGGCAATAGCATTTTCTCCACGTTTCTACTTTATTGAAATTACTCATTATTGTCTCATGCTTGTCAACATTAGAACCCGCCTTATTTGGTTCCAAAAGATCTTCTGATTAATCCAAAAGTTATCACATTTTGCCAACCATTCTTTTTGCACATTATGGTAATTCCTTCTAGATTGTGTTTCTTGGAAGAATATCTTTAAAAAAAGTTCTCAGTAGAGGTTTCTTATAGGTATTTTTACTTAATTTCTCCAGGGACTGAGAATTCCCTGATCTGATGCAAGTCTTTAAGTCTTAATAATATAGATAGATAGATAGATAGATAGATAGATAGATAGATAGATAGATAGATAGATTGATTTATCATGTAAACAGTGTTTTGTCTGTATGTTTGCAGGCCAAAAGAGGGCACCAGATCTCATTATAGACGGTTGTGAGCCACCATGTGGTTGCTGGGAATTGAACACAGGACCTCTGGAAGAGCAGTCAATGTTCTCAAACTTTGAGCCATCTCTATAGCCCTGTAAAATGTGTAATATTTTATATGGCCCATTATTTGGTAAAACAGGCCTCAGTTCTAATTCCAGCCAACTTGATGCTAACAAATTTGCAAAGCATATTATTTTATACAAACATTGCCATTAAGACAACATGAATGGGTGATGATGTAATTGAGGTTCTCCATCTATGTTTGTCTCGTTGATACATCAGGGATGCTCATATCTCACACTCTATAGGACAGACCCAAAGTTTTGGGTTTTTTTTCATTGTCTGTTTAGGTATATAATAGTATCATTATCATTAATTTACTGAATTCACTGGTTCAGGATAAGTACTTTAAACTCCTGCTATCCCCTGTACACATGGGAAAAATTCAATTTCTGGAGAATTCAAAAGACGGGTGCTTACTGTTAAAGCGAGCAGTTTCCCATAGGTGAGGTGAGCAGGGATGTGGTCAGTCTTGGATCTCAGTGACTCCATGTACCAGTGCTCAGCTTCAGGGAGCTTACCCAGTCGCATGTATGCTTCACCTGGAGAGAGAATTACCGAAGTCAAAAGGATGCTGCAATTTCTCATGCGTCAATGCACACTAGGATAACGACAGGCAAGGTTCCAAAAGTCCACAAGAGCTTGGAATTTCACCAGGAGGGAATGCATAAATCATCAAGGAGACATATCTGACATGACTTACACAGTATGCAATGCATATATGGACTAAAACAACGCAGGGCATACTAGAGGGATGGCTCAGTGTCTGCCACGTGATCAAGAGGTCTTGAGTTCGGATCCTCAGCACCCATGTATACAACAAGGCCAAGCGGGGCAGTGAGAGCCTGGAATTGGAAGCTCACACACGTATACAGAGGCAGGTGTGGCTGTGCCAGCCTGAAACCTGAAGCTCATTGGACAGGCACCCCAGGTGTAGTCTAGCTCTTCAGGTGGAGTAGAGATCCGCCTTGAAAAATGAGACTCAAGAAGTGTGGCGTTAGGCCAGGCGGTGGTGGCACACGCCTTTAATCCCAGCACTCGGGAGGCAGAGGCAGGCGGATCTCTGAGTTCGAGGCCAGCCTGGTCTACAAGAGCTAGTTCCAGGACAGGCTCTAGAAACTACAGGGAAACCCTGTCTCGAAAAACAAAACAAAACAAAACAAAACAAAAAAGTGCGGTGTTAACTCAACTGGAAAATTTACTATAAAGAGTGACAATCTGAGCTTGACCCCAGATTCAGATGGAGGAAGGAGAGAAGTGACTGTCGAGAGCTGTCCTCTGAGCTCCATATACACACTAAAATAAATGCAAAAAAAGAAAGGAAAAAAATGTTGTACATAGTATAGCTTTGTCTTTTAAAGATAAAATTTCCAAATATAGATCATTCCTCACCATTTAGTTTATAGTGATTACTCACTTAATTATGCATTTGAACCAGTTACATTGTTTATTTGGATTAATTTATTCTTTAGAAACTGATTTTGAGAATAACTACATGGCTGGCCTCATGTGGGGCTACAGGAAGGAAGATACACCCTCTAAAGTCTTTCACCCACGCAGAAGAAGTAAGAGTTAAAATGTTTTTGAATTAAACATTGCTGCTAGGCCACGTACCATCTTGCAATTTTAGCTTGGAGGAAGCTGAAATAAGACAATTACAAATTATAGGTTATCCTGGGTACAGCAAGAATTTTTCATAACAGCCAGGCAGTGGTGGCGCATGCCTTTAATCCTAACACTTGGGAGGCAGAGGCAGGCAGATTTCTGTGAGTTTGAGGCCACCCCGGTCTTTAGAGTGAGTTCCAGGACAGGCTCCATAGCTACTGAGAAACTGTGTCTGGAAAAAAAAAATCTAGGTGGCTATATTTTATTGTTCTTCAGCATTTTTCAAAGTTAATAAGAGTAAATAAAATTTACCAGTATCATTTGGAAAATCAATTAAAATACGGTGATTAACAAGTAAGACCAGTTTTTACACACACACAAAAAAAATTCAGGGTCTTTCAGGCATTAACTTTATTTTTCAGCTACTAAAATGTATAGCTAACTATCAACCAAGAAGGAAGGAGGGAAAAAAGGAGAAATAAAGCCAAAAGCATAGTAAGTGGTTTCCTTATTCTCATCCCTATCTCCTTTATGCTGGAGTATAAAAGAAAGCTCGGTAGGTAGAAAAATTGCACTCTAAGATAACATATAATTAAGTTAAATAATATAGCTTTAATGGTAATGGTGAACGTAGACACCTTCCATTTGCAGAGAATAGGCGAGACTAGTAACTTACTTTATCACCAAGCAGACTTTTATGACTAGCCATAACCGTAATGTCATTTCCATTGAGAAGCACAACAAGTGCCTCCCTAAGCATGCTGCCCACAGTAGCTATGCATGTTTAATTCAAGAGAAGAACGTACTCCCTTTTAAAAACAAATAAACATATTCTTTCCCTTTTTATTGTTAATTGATTTTTGTTCTCTGGGTTTTTTGCTTATTTTGCACATTACTATTATGACAAATAGATCTCATAAACTGAATTGGCTCTTGACCTTTGAGTGCCCTTTAGACGGTTGTACTGGTGTCAAACAGTATGCAAAATGCAAAGCTGTACGTATCTACCCAAGCCTATCTATTAGTTTCCAGTTTTAATGACAGTCCTTAGACCCAACTATCACGAAAGCGATCATTTAGAAATGGTTGAGGTTTTGAAGCATAAATTTTTAACAGGCTGTCATTTGAGAGTGACTGGATGAAGTCACCAGAAACAGTGACACCCACCTCAGAGATTAGATTGGAAGATGCAGAAAAGCTTTCAGTAGTAGTGGCAGGATATAAGATGAATGCCATCCACTTTACGAAGTTTCTGAAATAGCTATCTTTTTTTTTTTAAAGCTTGAGTTCTTCCTACCTCCCCCCCTCCTTTTCCTTCCTTTCTTTCTTCCTCCCTCCTTCCCTCCGTCCCTCCCTCTTTCTTTCTTTCTTTCTTTCTTTCTTTCTTTCTTTCTTTCTTTCTTTCTTTCTTTCTTTCTTTCTGAGTTTTATGTATTTTCTTTCTGTTATTTGTTTTTTTCCTTCCCATGTATGCTTACTTTCAAATAAAACAATGATATTTTCCCTTCTGAATAATGAACCACACCTTCCAGTAAAAAAAATAATAAACATGATTTATATAATAAGCATAATACAAAGTATTGAAAACCTGGATGCAATTAATGATAAAGTATGTCTGAATATATGTCTGTAAAAATGAATTATAAAGTCGGAAGGAAGATGGGCTTACATTTCATTTTTAATCAACCTGAAATTCTACCTCAGTTAATCATGCTTTTCATGTCAGTACTTGAAAGCTATACAACCATTTCATCAGTTAGGGAACCTGTTTTTGTTTATTAAAATTTTAATTTTAGGCAGAGTAAGTCTTACAGAAAAGCATTAAAGGATCCCAAGTCCTGAGTGTTTTGAGATTTAAATCATATATATATATATATATATGTGTGTGTGTGTGTGTGTGTGTGTGTGTGTGTGTGTGTGTGTGTGTGTATATATATATATATATATTACATTTAAGTTATTCACAGGCAAAAATAAAAAACATTCAGAAAAAGTTACATGTTATTTCCCTCTCAGAAATATTAGCAAAACATACTTTGAATAAAAATACTGATTTTGTAAGTATCAATAATCAGTGTACGGCTACTTTCTTTACTAAGAATTAGTGAGTAATATTAATTTGCAAGGCTCGAGATATAGGAAAATGGTAGAGATTCATAAAAAAGACATATAATATAATCATGGCAAGTGAAATAAATGTTAAAGTATTCTATATGCATTATAATACTGTGTATTTTAGAAACTATTATATCATATATATTAACACGTAATGACAATACTAAGTATCCTATAAATTAGGGTAGCAAACTGGCAAATGTCTGACATATGTTCACTGAGTTTGATTAGTCTACACATCTGAGCATGTAGAATTTCTCCTAATTTACTCTCATCAAGGAATCTGAACATAGCCACTCATGGTGGGTCTGCAGATGAAACCTATTCTGTAGTTTTATGGATCCCTCTCACTTCCTGTAAAAGAATATCACTACTGGATTTTCCAGAATAAAGGAATGGAGAAATAGAGAAGTTAAGTAAAATAAATACATAGTTGGAGACGTTTCCACTTAAACCAAGCACTGCCTGCCCTCCACAGCTAGTACTGGATAAACAAACTTGGGAGGAAACAATTTGCTTCTTGTTAATGGGAAATGATTTCCCATCTGTAATACATTGGCCAGCAGGTATATTTCCTTACCTTTGGTTCATCTGCTGAGTTAAAAAAAATAAAGATGACCAATAATAAACTGTGGCTGATCTTATAAATCTTCTTCAAAGCCAGACATGGTGGCCTATGCCTTTAATCCCAGCAGTTGGAAGGCAGAGACAGGTGGATCTCGTGAGCTCAAGGCCAGTCTGTTCTACAACGTGAGTTCCAGTAAATCAAGCACTGTGTCTCAAAAAAAAAAAAAAAAAAATGAAGAAAAGCAAAGAAGAAATGAGGAAGGAAATGCATCTTCATCTTCATAGGTAATTTAATTCTTAAGAGAGAAATGTGTGGCACATAAGGCCTACGACAGTAAAAGCAAACACACATACACACACACATATACACACATACACACACATATACACACACACACACGCACACACACATATACACACATACACATACACACATACGCACACACATACACACACACATGCGCACACATTCAATCATGCGGTGTCTACAAAACATGTAAAAAATCAAGATGCAAAACCTGAAATGCAAGAAAATGCAGGATAAATGATATGTGTTCAGATAGAACTCAGTTAAGACTTAACAAGTACTTGCTACATCACTGACATGGGCAAAGTTGGAGTTTTATAGTTCTTGTCTCAAATGAACGTGGATGTTTAGGGAGGAACAGGAAAACCTCATAGATTATGAGGGATTTGTGCAGGAGAATTACAAATCATAGCTTGAGAATGGAGAGCTAGTTCAGGACTTAAGTGAACTTACTGCTGTTGCAAGAGGCCTGGGTTCAAATCCACTCACCAAAATGGTGGCTAACAAACATAACTCCAGTGCCAGAGGATCCACTACAAGAACAAGGTACACAGACACACACACAGACCAAACACCCATACACAAAACTGTAAAAATAAATAAATACTTTAAAAAATAATAGCTTAATGACTGGACAGCTCAAGAGCCACTGTTTTCTATTTTGCTAAGCATCCAGTCACACAATATTTACTGACAGTCTAAAATACCTTTATATACTTATACCAGCCTTATTCTCAAATTAACACCAGTTTTGTTTACTAAGGTGACTGTGTCTCAGACCTTAAGCAATATGTTCAAGTTTTTTTTTTTTTTTTTTTTTTAAATAGTGCCAAACTCAGAGAAGGAAGTATGTGTTTTCTCTGGCTTGGCCTAGAGAAAAGACTCAGGTTAATAGCTCTTACTGTTCTTCCAGAGGACCAACCTTCAGTTCTCAGCACCCACGTTAAGTGGCTCACAACTGCCTATAACTCTACATCCAGAGAATTCAATCGCTGTTATGTGTATCTATGAGCATGTGCACATGTACGTGCATACACACACACACACACACACACACACACACACACACGATAAATCTTAAAAACAGTTCCTCCCACTCTTTTCCCTATACCATTTTTCACAAATTGGATTTAAAAACATAATTACAAATGAGATGAAATAAGAGCAAAATGTACCAGGAGAGGATTTTCCCTGGCATGAGAGTGATACTCACTGAATCTTTTAAATTGATTGAAATATTGAAATTATAAGAATTGCTGAAAGGTGATGGCCCCAAGAAAGGAAAGTTCAGGGAATTCAAGAATGAAAGAAATAGAGCTAGATGGTTGAAAACAGGCTGGTTGGAGGAGGGTTAACTCATATTCTCTAGGACTATAAATTTTAAGTTACAATAACAAAAAATGTTTATAGTACCCAGGAACAAAGAAACAACAATAACTACTTTTCCTGTTCATTCTTCTTTAAAAATTAATGCAATAGAGGTATTTCATGAGAATAAGATTTTCGGTGTGATGATGTAGTGGTTGGGTTCATTACCCAGACTTGTTTTTGATTCCCTTGCACACTAAAAGGGATTTGGATGTCTCTAGGTTGGCTTCCAGCAGAGATAACCCAGTTTCTTAAGTAGGACAGATAATGTCACTTGTCCTAATCAGAGCTACTTCTAAACAACCCAGGCAAAAGCCAACTTCTTGAGGAAAACAAACTGGGTTATCAGTGACGTCATGGCCTAGAGCTCACTGATTCCTGTGTTTCAAATTATTTGGCAGCTCCTGTGTACAGATAAGGGTTCGAGGAAGTATTATGGATTAAGACTCTGGACAGGTTTTGCTGAGTTTATAGAACTCTTCTGGTCACTCCTAACAAAAGTGATTTCCTATTCCTCAAGAGAAATATAATTGTTCAAGGCCTTTTAAAGACTTTGCTATCTTTCATATAAACTTACACTATCCAGTGTAGACTACAATAAACATACATGCAATATAGTATGTTAGAATTTGTTGCCAACTTCATAGAGTATAAAATCTAGTGGTAAGTAAATTTATGATGTTTTCATAACTTGATTTTAGGTGTACACACACACAACATAAGAAAAATGATTTGTCTTTTTCATTTATGTATATGGGGAGGAAAGAGAAACAGAAATAGTCTCTGTGCCCCGTGTGTGCAGTGCCCAAGGAGTCCAGAAGAGGGCTTTGGGTCTCCTGGAACAGAAGTTTAGGTGATCGTGAGCTATCTGCTGTTGGTATTGGTAACTGATTCTGTATTCTCTGATATAGTTTGCTAATTTAAAGCATTTAGTTCCATATTTTATTTGAAAGAAAACTCTGCCAGTTGCATCAAAATTTTAGTTCTCACACTCAGAAGATCATGACCCTCTTACTATGTGTTCAAATTACTCCCCAACTTTTCGCATAGCTCCACTTCTTCAGCAATTATCTTGTTATTTTCAAAGGTAATTATAAAACGTGTTGATTTATTGTGGTATTGAAAGAAATAAACAGCAATGAAAGTCTTGGGATATCTTTTATACCATTCCCTCATCACTGTCTCATATGAATGTCTACTCTCTTTTAAATTATAGTTTCATTACTAGAATAAACTACTTAACCCACATAGAGCTGTGAGGTGTGACACATTTCTTCTTTTATTTTTTATCTAAAACATTTAAATGGTTAGAAATCAACTTTTATAAACATCCCCTTCATACAGATATTTAATTCAAGGCCACCTTATCTTGTTCTTATGTCATTTGCTTTCTAATTACTCTATTTTTTTCCATGAAGTTGTGTGTAACATCCACTATTCATCTTTAAATCTTCTACTAATTTCCTGCTGATTGTATCCAAACAAACTTAAGGACTTCTCTCAAAGTAGTTGATCAATTTTTTTTGAAAATACTTATTGTTATTGCATTAAAAAATCTTTGGGTCTGGGACTTGGAGAGACAGTTCAATCAGGAAAGGGAGAGGGTGAGTTTGGGTGCCCAGATCCCACATAATAAAAGCCAGGTGTGGTTGTATGTGTACATCTGTTTCCCAAGTGCAATCTGGAGGACTGGGAACTGTGACAAGCAAAATAGCCAGCCCGTGAGTACCAGGTTCAAGAGAGACTCTCTCAGGAGTTAATGTAGTAAGTTTACTCACTAAAGCACACATACACATACAAGATGCAGTACACATTGTAAGACATAATCATAAAATTTTATGAATCAATTTTCTTAAAAGGTGATTCAACAAAACTGAGTTTTGCTCATGAAAGATTCTTTTTCGTATTTGTTCTCTCTCCTTCTCCAGAGATTATAATCCTTCTTTTCCCAAATAAACACAATGATATTCATTCATGATATCAGATAGAAAGTCATTCATCTCTTCATCATGTCTTCCAACCTAAGTCCAAGTCTCTGGTTCCAAATAATACCCAACTCATATCTGATGAATAATTGATTATGCTATGTAACAACTTGGATTTAGGTATTATATTTTTGCTAAGTGTGTCAGAGCATAGGAAACTCCAAGAAATTCCCTTTTCTTTTTAAAGAATCTCTGATGAAATAAAAGTAAATGACACTAATGTCATTTAATTGATAAAAGTGATTTATTTGGATTTTAATTTTCAGTGTTTTTATTCATTTATTTGTGTGTGTGTGTGTTTGTGTGTGTGTGTGTGTGTGTGTGTGTGTGTGTGTGTTTTACTTGGATGCATCTCTTTGTACCATGTGTGCTTGCATAGGCCAGGAGAGGCATTAGATTCTTCGAACCTGAGTGCTCACCAGCCAAAATTTTAGTTTATGCTTCAATGTCAGAAGTAGCAATCGAAGAGTAGAAAGTCTGGTTATTATTTTTAATGTTTCTATGCCACAAATTAACTGTTACTCTTCATTGCTGGTGTTCGTGACTCTATTTCCATCTGAACCTTCTCCCAACTTTATTCACATAAAAATAACATAGTCCAGTTAACCTAGACACTCTATCCCTGAATGGAATTACTCAATGGCAGGAAAAGAAAATTCACATGATTCCAATTGAGCTTCCTTCCTCTCTGACAATACGTTGAACTGTTGAGAATTGAACAGAGGACATGGAAGTCAAATCAAACATTTCCAAGTAGGGGACTGTGAGGTCACTGGCACAGGTTAAATATGGAACTAACAGCATTAAATCTAAGAGAACCTTAAATCCTGAAAGGTAGTTTTTCATCAGAGAAAATATGCAGGGGGTGTGTGGGAGGTTGGGGTGGAGCTAAGTATGAATTACATTAGGTTTACTTAATCATCAAGACATGGGTAAAACTTCAGAAAAAATTGAGAAGGTTCTAATTTGTAGCGTGAGGTTAAACACAGGAAACTCATGATGTGCCGTCAAAATTGAACTTGGAAAGAAGCCAAAACCCTGTGTCAATATTTCTCTACTTCCAGCTAGAGCTCCTGATGTTCTTTACGCTAATCAATTTCCTTTCAACTTTCAAGGAAATAAATCACGAAAATAATCAATTCTATTGGCTTGGTGCCAGTCCTATCCAGTGCTCAGAACCTTCCAACACTACATGTGGTGTGTGTGTGTGTGTATGTGTGTGTGTGTGTGTGTGTGTGTTCTTGTATATGTTGAGGGAGGTGAAAATCCTTCCCTTCAGAATACAGTCCCCTTCAGACTTTTGTACTACCGAAATACTCTAAAAGAAAAAAAAAAGGAAAAGAAAACATGCAAAGGGGTGCTAACTAGTGTTTTTAAAACAAAACCAGATTTACACCAGGAAAAAAGAGAAAACTGTGCACTAGCATGAGGAGCAATAATACATGTAATACCAATTGAGAAACAGGGATAAAATAGTTAAGAAAATGAGAAAGGACTTTCTTATGGCCAAAAGAGTAGCATAAAATATTTCAACAATTTAAGAAGACTTTTAAATACATGTGTTTCATGCATATTCCTGAAACAAACAATATTTATCGATAACATGTGATGTTTTATTTATAAATTTATATATAAATTGCCTTTGTATTAGTTACGATGATATAAAAAATACAAGAACCTTAACGTTCTTTTTATTTTTGACTACTTAAGAATAGGATCCTATAACAACTCCCAAACCTTTCCATAATTAATGTGTTTGTAACAACTTACTGTCTGGAATAAAACACTACACATTCTATTTGCTGTCTTTATTTGTTGTGAATAAGGCAATGGTTTCTATCCATGTAGATAAAATTATAAACAAACAAACAAACAAAAGATCATTGGGAAAGTTAAATGATATTTTTCTGTAAGAAACAACTTTTTTTAACCTATTTGGAAAATCAGACATGAATGCACACATGGCCTACAGAGAATTGGCAATGTATTTTAGTTTAACCCACAGTTCTATTGCTACCATTGAGGCTTGTGAGTGTTGAAGTTTTCACAGGAGAAACTGGGTAGACCTTGGAAGCATCAGCTTCTTCACTTTCTCCGGAGACCTCGCCTCTGCCTCTGGCTCCCTAAAGTCACAGTAAAGCCAGCATTCCTCTTCCCTAACATGGCTCCTAAAATGAAGACAGCTTCTTCCCAGAGGCAAGCGTAAGATATGCTTAGCAAAGCCAATCTCTCTATTCTCCTGTGATCCCTAAAGACCCTTGCCCCATAGGATGCCTGCCTGCATCAAATAAATGGAAGGAATTGTACAAAAAAAAAAAAAAAAAAAAACAACCAACCAACAACAACAAAGCCCAAGAAGGATATAACATATATCTTTAGCCAATGGGTTTTCTTCAATGATTAACCACAGCATCTGATCCATCTGTCTGATCCCATTTCTGTATGGCTTTCCTAGTTTCACCAAACTTCAGCATAAGGATAACTTCCTTTAGGTCTATGGGCTTTACTTTCTGAAGCTCTACAGTCACAGACAACTGACTAAAATGATTGCTCTACTTTCAATAGACTCTTCTAGGTGAGAAGAGGTACCCTATATTTCTGTCTTGGCAGTTGCCTATTCTAAACGACTAAACAGTAATTTTTCATTTCTTTGAGTTTTCAAGATAGTATCTTTCCACACACAAAAACCCCTTCCATACACTGTGTCTATCTAGAAAAGTGACATCAAACTCTGTATCTTTTAGAATGCCAGATTTTGAAATATAATGAATTCTGCAGTTAAAATAGCGCTTCAATTTTAAAATGCAGTCCAACCTGTATTTACCACTGGGTAAAAGATTCACCCTATGGCTATTATCCAGAAAAAGATTTAAAAATATACTTTTTCCTCATTTACTTCAATTGACATGTCAGGAAATTGATTTTTGCAAAGAGGACACATTGTAATTTTTTTTGGAAATCAGAGATTCCAAAGACTATAATTAGGTATTAAGTATATTCATTTCCTTATAATTTGATTTTAAAATAAAAAAAATTGAGGCTCATTCTTTTCCTTTACCACAAACTGGCAAAAGGATGAATTAATGTAACAGGTGGGCTTCTGTGGTTTTAATAGCAATGAAATATAATCAACTGTCTCATATCATATTTCCAGGAAAGCAAGTGAGATTGAGACCTAAGCAAGATCCTTAAGCAGACACACTATTGACATTCAAGTGTTCAGACTCCCCAAAGGGACTATATATCTTGCTGTCCTATGTTTAATTGAAACTTTAAACAAAATATATTGCCTATTTAATGCAGCTGAACTGGATGCTGCCCTTTGTAGTGTACAGAGTAATGCCTAGCAAAATTGAGGGTTGAAACCTCAGTGCACGATGTGGATGTTATGTCAAGCAGAAAATAAAAAAAGTAAAACTTAGACTCCTACAGTAAAATGAGAAATGAACATCTGTAGTTTTGTGTTCATAAATTTTGTAAATTTATCGTAGTGATACACAGCCAGAAGTTTATGACTTCTCCTATCTTGCTGACTATTTAACTTCCTGAGGAAATTCTGCATGTCTTTCAAACCTATACTTGCCTTTATTTATCTTAGAAACTAGAATATTATTTAGGGAGTTGTAGAGATTAGTACGTAATCCCATTAAATATTATGTAATCACGATTAAATATTGAGGACTGACATACAGATCTCAAGAGTGCCAATGGAGTCAGACACAAGAAAAATCTGCAGAATTACAGACGGGAAAACAGGTGACAAGAGAAGTTGCCCCGCGCTGGTGTGTTAATGCGACTACTAGGAAGGTGGACAGTTCACATCTGCTACAGCTGAAAAGCAGCCCCTCACATTCCCTGTGCCCACCATGCGGAGCCATCCTCTTTGGAAAAACCCATCATGGACAATGAAACGTGCAAAGCATCCTAAGAAGACATCAGTCTGCATAGTCTCTGAATGCCTTCTGCAACACGGTCGGGTGCCAGAGAGACAGGGGAAGGAGGAAAGAGATCAGCAAAGAGGAGAGAGAGGAAGGGTTAGATTACCCATGAGTTTTTTTTTTTTAATGAAGCTAAAAATAGACAGTGCAGAAGACTAAGTGGAAAACGAACTTTTATCGAAATTTTACCAAATGAACTCAGCATATAACTTACATACTTCAGGAAGTAATGATTACTGTCCATCACCAACAGGTCTAAAGGATCCTCTTTTTGAGAATTTTGGGGGTTTTATGCAAATAATAGCCTAATGGTCACTAAGAGCTATTATGACACTTAACTCTTTCTTTCTACAAGTTACCTTGTACCCCAAATTTCTCTAATAAATTAACTGTATTTTCAATTCACTGCCAGTTCTTCTACTCTCTGCGAATACTCCAATGCATTTGGAGATGCAGCTTTCATATCTAAAGGATCTAAAGGGCACCGTTAGGAGTGGAAAATTAAATCAAAACTTTCCTTTCTGCCAGAGATTTGTTACACAAGGCCTAAGGTCACAAAACAATGTTGTATGCATCCAAGGCGTAAAAGAAAGATCTGTGTATATGAAAGAAATAAAATTGGGAAACAGCAGAAGATGTTCTAAACATTAGCGATAAAACTGATGACTAACCGGACAGAAAGGAACAAAGAGGCATGAGCGGGGAAATTGATGGACAAAGGCAGGCAGTTTCTCCTTGGTGATAAATGTGTATGACATATTACTAAGATGCATGCTTAGAGGGATGGAAATTTGTGAGCGTGTACAGCACTAGTGACCCTATTGTCACGACCACACTGGGGAGTCTAAAGCTGAGTTGTTCTTATTTATTCTATTTGTTCCGGCCAGCACAGCACAGTAAAGAGGTGTTTTAAGTGATCCTAATTATTCAAACAGTGATTACAGACTGCACGGATTAGATTGTAAGCCTCGTTCTCTCTTACTCCGAGCTGTATCACCAAAATGAAATGGACTAAATCACTTGTATAATTAACTAAACAATTACTTTGCATTGAGAATGCACAGTAATTTTATTTTCGATTGTAAATAGGCTTAAAATGACCTCTGGGATTGAAAGAGCTCAAACTGATAGAAAAACAATAGCAAGTTACAAGCTAATTGAGCTTTCTCTAATCCTTTAGAATTGCTCAACCACAGCTCTTGAGCAGAGATAAGGGGACTGCAGAGGTCCAGGGATTGAAGAGGAGACAGAAGGTGTTCACAAGCATGTAAAGAGATCTTTACATGCTGCATATTTAATGAAGCAGCTATTAACCACAAGTCGGTAGGTGTCATATCCTTTACAGCTGTTTACATTTTTGCTTTTTTAAATTTTTTTATTTTTTTAAATAAAACAAACTATCTTTTTTCATTATATATACCAATCCAAGTTCCCACTCTCTCCCCTTCTCCCATTCCCTGCACATACTTTTCCACTCCCCCCATCCAGTCCTCAGAAAGGGTATAGCAAGCACATTGCCTTGGGGAAGGTCCAAGGCCCTCCCTACTATATATAGGCTGAGCAAGGTACCATCCAAAGAGACTAGGTTCCCAAGAAGCCAGTACATGCAGTGGGAAGAAATCCTGGTGCCACTACCAGTGCCACCCCCTCTCCGCCCGCCCCAGTCTGCCCCAGCTATTCAACTGTCACCCACATTCATAGGGACTGCTTTGGTCCCACACTTGTTCCTTTCCTGTCCGGCTGGAGTTGGTGAGCTCCCATTAGCTCAGGTAGACTGTTTCAGTGGGTGAACCCATCATGGTCTTGACCTCTTTGCTCATATTCTCATTCTTCCCACTCTTCAACTGGACTTTGGGAGCTCAGTCCAGTGCTCCAATGTGTGTCTCTGCCTCTGTTGCTATCAGTTGCTGGATGAAGGTTTTATGGTGATATTTAAGATATTTATCAGTCTGACTACAGGGCAAGTCAATATGGATCGGGCACCCTCTCCTCTATTGCTTAGGGTCTTAGCTGGGGTCATCCTTGTGGATACCTGGGAATTTCTCTAGAGCCAGGTTTCTTTCTAACCCTATAATGGCTCCCTCAATCAAGATATCTCTTTCCTTGCTCTCATCTCTGTCCTTCCTCCTTCTCCACTATCCCATTCCTTCAAGTTCTCCTCACCCTCCCCTTCTCCTCTTCTCTTCCCCTTCCTCCCTCTCCTCTCACCCCCAAGCTCCCAATTTTGTCAGGCGACCTTGTCTATTTCCACATTCCAGGTGGATCTATATATGTTTTTCTTAGGGTCCACCTTATTACTTAGCTTCTCTAGGATCATGAACTAGAGGCTCAATATCCTTTGTTTATAGCTAGTATCCACTTATGAGTGAGTACATAGGACTGATCTCCAAAATATATAAAGAACTCAAGAAAATTTTTACTTCTTTTTAAAAGCATAGTTATAATTCTGGCATTAGGGTGATTGAGGACAGGGGATTTCGTAAAGGAAAGGGTGAGCCAGTTTCAGTGACACCAACTGGGTACACAAAAGGCTCTGAATTTAACTCAAGAAACTGTTTCTGCCTCCAATGTAATCTGCAATCACAACAAGAACCTGGATCTTTGTGAGTTAATTTCATATTTCGGAAAATAAAGTAGATTCTGTTATGAGAACTTTTAAGACACAAGCCTTTTACCCCAGATATTCCATGCTACTGGTAGTTACCCAATGCTTCAGAGATAAAGGAAATGATGGAGACACAATAAATACCTATAATAATGCCAGAATAACAGATAATTTTTTTATTAAGAGTAAAGGGAAAACACATCATAACCAAAAAATAGAGAGATAGAATTAAATCAAGTGGAATTAATAATTGTGCTGTTTGTTTGTTTTTGTTTGTTTGTTTTGGAGACAGGGTTTCCCTGTGGCTTTGGAGTCTGTCCTAGCACTAGCTCCTATAGACTAGGCTGGCCTCCAACTCACAGAGATCCGCCTGTCTCTGACTCCCAAGTGTTGGGATTAAAGGCGGGCGCCACCACCGCCCAGCAAAAATTGTGCTGTTTTAGAGAGATAGAATTAAATCAACTGGAATTATTAATTGTGCTGTTTTACTTTCAATTATTACAGACAATAGTAAAGGGAGGATTTGGACTATGGTTGACGACTAAAATGGGGACATGGGCCTGCAAAGAAAATGCAGCAGTCACTTGAGTTTTCTTATCTTGAACTTTGATGGCTTCAAACTCTCCACTTTGCCAATAATCTTATCTATGGTATAATATTTACTCGACTAAGTAGAAAAAGACCTGACAGTAAATACAACCATTCACTCTTGGAGAGGGGAGCGCTAGAGAAATGATGGGAGTTTCAATGGAAGGCCAGTTTATAAAGCGTGTACCAAGTTACCAATTTTTTTTCATTTTTTTATTAAATTATATAATTTTACAAATTTCCACCTCCTTACCTCCTCCCATTTCCCCTCCCCTATCCCTATCCCCCCTCTGCCTCCTTCTCCAGTCCAAGGAGCAGTCAGGGTTCCCTGCCCTGTGGGAAGTCCAAGTAGCCAATATTTTTATATTCATTATTTTGATCAATTTTCAAATGGATGCTCCTATCACAGCGAGCTTATGAACAAGAACACAAACAGTCTAATTAACTATCTTGTCAGGCACACGTACCTAAAAATTGTCAACTCTGATTTCACAACCTACCCTATATATTTGAACTGCCATCTAAACCAATTTCTTATCTCAAGAGTCAAATAAGTCTTACAAAATTAAAATCACACAACAACCACCTTATGACCCCATCTGTTAACATTTTATGAGTTCACACACACACATTTAGTTTGCAAAGTGCTATGTAGTATCTGTTTGGTATATTTCTGAATGTTTCCAGTCCACCTAATTCTTCAGGGAAGACATTCTCTTACTAGTTATTACCACACCTTGGTCTTATGGAATCAAAATGAGTAAGAAGAATTTTAGATTAATTGTGTGCTTACATATGAATGACGACAGTAAAACTAAATAAAACTTAAAATAGTAAAACTTAAAATAGGAAGACCTGAAGTTGGGAAACAAATTAATCAACCCTGCTTTGAATTACAATGAAAGTGGGAAAAATATGTCCATCTGGTGTTCAGAGCAAGCGAAATGGCATGCGGCACACAGTCTTCAAATGATCAAAAGAAAGAAAAAAATCTACAGGGCTAGCGAGTATTTTTTCAAAAGAGCTTCAGTGAATTTATTACAACAACATTGCAATGAAGTTGTATTTTTACATGCACTCTATTAGCTCCCCTACATTCTAAAGTAAAGAAAAAAAGAATAGACACACACACACACACACACACACACACACCACACACACAAAACCAAGCACAAGGGCTTAGGGGTAGTGGCCCTGAAGGGCTAAATGAATGAGGCCTGTAAAAAAAAATGAATACTTGCTGGCTGAATCTAGCCAGACATTATAATCCATCACTGATCCCTAAAGGGCACTAATAATATGTAAATGTGTGAATTAGAAAACACAGGCAAGGCTGTTGATAAACTTGATAGGATAATCAGCACATGCTGACAGGCTAATGAAATTGATGAGCTGATAGAGCGGCTTATCTCCCAGGCCATTTTTTTCCTTGTCAAATGGAGGCTAATCAAAATGTATTAGGAGTTAAAGCAAACACTCGGGGGATTTAACCCATTTGATTAGGAGGTGAATTTGCTCTTGGAGAAAATTACAGTTTCCTGAACAGGCGAAACTCTAAAACCTGACCAGCTGACAGATCTTCCCATAAAATCAAACAGAAGGCAGCCACCATAATTACAGAGAGAATCCGCTATTGGAAATTATATTAGGGTCCTCTCCCTAGAAAACTGTCAGGGAGATTTTCAGAATCTAAGCAAAGAGACTCTCTCCTTCCATAATGGAAAATAACACAAAGAACCAGATAATGGCTCCGGGGACACAGTTGTCTTCTGCCTGTGTGAGCTCGGCGTTCGTGCAACCTAAAGAGAGGGCAGATCCCAAGGTACCAGCTCAATTCTCAATCCAATTTATTTACATACAATAATTGAATGAATTTTCTGAAATCACTAACTGTTGAGAATACTAGCATTTCCCATTAGCAATAAAGAGACCACATGCAGTTTGTCACCAAGGAACTCAAAACCTAAACCTAATTTCAGCAAAGATATCTTATTTGACAATTGATTAAAAACTGGAAGCTAAAGTTATGAGTAAAATCAAAGTAAAACAAATGCCTCTTCAGATAAAGGTAGAGGAAGCAGTCCTTTTAGCATTTATTTTGCTATGAAAAATACCCAGCATTAGAATGGAAAGGTTTAATGAAACCACCCAGCCTAGGCACACGTGATATTCCTGTGTATATTTCATTCATGTGAACAGATGGTAAAATGATCAAAAGTAAAAGACACAGTTTTAATCCAGTAAAAGCTTGAAGGCAAAAATATATTTAAAAATATATTTAATGAAGCTAATCTTTACCATGGAGGAATTATATCAAAGAAGAAAAAGAAATATCCAGTGTCCTCTTTGATGTGGGCGTTCAACCACTTTAATGCTGGGTAGGCCAGCTGGAGGTGCACCTCCCAGAGACATGAATGGCATTATCAACCTCTTCTGAGTTATATTAGATTTTCTTTTTGGTTTATTGAAAGCTATACTGTGCCTCATCATCCCATATCTGAACCATGCCTACACTTCCTGTCATGTAAGGAAGGAATATGAGGTTTTGTGGCTGTCGTTGTTTTGTTATTGTTATTGTTTTGTTTTGTTTGGCAGATACACATGTTCAAGTCACGGAGCACTTGTGGTTTTGTGTGAATGCACAACCAAGCAGCTAGTATTAAATTTCCCAAATCATATGACTTAGAATGAATACAAGCCTGTAGGTCACACAGCCTAATCCTAGCTATTTCATCTATATGAGGGAGGTCTTGGAATATCAAAGGACTTAATCAGATTTAATGAATGGCAGGTCTGAGTTTGCAATTTCTACTTTGTGGAAAACGGAATTGACTGGAGGGCAGGAGCAGTCCTTCCCATCTCCAATTCCTGGAAAGAGTCGTGTGAACCCATCAACAGGGCATTCAGACTACATTGGCGGTTTTCCAAAGAGTCTCATGCCTAACGGGTAATAGTTATGTCTACCATCAAATAGCTATGACAACAATTTCCTGAGCAGGAACAGATTAATCACAGGTGATAAGAGCTTGGTTTGGTTAGGATTTCCCATCCTTCACTTCTTGAACCGACGGGGGAGGGGGGGAGAGGAATCTATAACCTAGATTTATATACATTCTGATTGGTAGAGATTACTCAACACAGGAAGATAAACAATTGAAGTAGCATATTTACCATTATTTACCCTGTTCACAGTCTCATTCTAGTCTCAAATATTACTCTGAAAAAGGAAAAAAAAAAAAAAAAAACACTACAGGGACCCAAAGCCTCATCCATGAAAGCAACACACGTTGACTCAAATATTCTCAGTTTTAAAAGCACCAAGCCTCGGGCATCTCCACATCACTGCAGGCTGAGTACTGAGAATGTTCTGATAAAGAGAATAACATGCTAAAAATTATTATAAATCTGGTAAATTCACAGAAGTAAATACATATTATATATATACATATATATGTATATATATATATATATACCTAAATATAACCAAAATTACACATATTACAGATAGAATATACTGTTTTCTCATTCCATAGAGGTTCAGTAGTATTGGTACCCAAATGGCATTGAGAGTCCCTTGAAAAAGCTATGAAATTTGACAAATGTGTTGACATGCTGTATTCGTTCATCTCTTTGCTCCTGTCAGGAGGGTTCTGGACAACACACAGTGTAAGCATTGCTCTGTGATTACTAAGAAGATAGTAGAAGCCCACTGCACATAAACACCGGTTCTTCCTTCTCCACCACCCCTGACGCCAATTAAAACATAGAGTGGTACTTACCCATCATGTTATATAAGCTCTGGGGGGCAAACTGCCTTGGCATTTTCTGAATTGCTTCCTTATATACACTCAGGGCATCCTAATTTAAGAAACAAAGAGAAAGATAAATCATCATTAGAGGACAGGGATAGGCACTGAGAGTAACATAATGACGCCTCTCCAAAGTTAAAACTACCCATTTCTGCTTCCGAATGGTTCACTAGAGGAAAATAATTGAGCTGTCCTTTGATATCACGCTGCCTTAATTTCACGAGTGAAAACAGCCCGGTGAGGAATGTCACAGAAAAATTTAGCTTAACAAGGAACTGAAAGCTGGCGATGCTCTGTTAATATAAATTTTCCGGCTCTCATAGATTACTCACTAAGAAGAGCTAAAAAACATTCGCACTTGGAAGTTACTCATTAGTCATCATCCTGAGTCTATGCTCTAACTCAAGCAACCCGTGGGGGAGAAGTAAAATGCCAGCAAGCAAATAGATCTCCCCCCTGACAAGATTCACTGACACTGTTAAATGAAACTGTTCTAAAGGCGCATCTTCTTCCTCATATTGCAATATGAGGAAGTCTTTTTTTTTTTTTCTGGTTCTCTGAGACAGGTTTTTCTTATTTTTTTTTTTTTTTTTTTTTTTTTTTTTGGTTTTTCAAGACAGGGTTTCCCTGTAGTTTCTAGAGCCTGTCCTGGAACTAGCTCTTGTAGACCAGGCTGGCCTCGAACTCAGAGATCCGCCTGCCTCTGCCTCCCGAGTGCTGGGATTAAAGGCGTGCGCCACCACTGCGCGGCTTGTTTTTGTTTTTTGTATAAAGCTCTGGAGCTCTCTTTGTAGGCCAACCTGGCCTGGAACTCAGAGTCAACCTGGCTCTGTTTCTCCAGTGCTGGGTTTACACCACCACTGCCCAGCTCATAGCGTGGTCTTAAGATGTATATGAGTATGTCGGGGGATGTGGGCATGTCGTGAGAGAGGACAGTTGAAGGGAGAAGGATGCCATACAGACATGGTTTCTGTGAGTAAGGAGGGTAAGGGGAGATTCATCAAGTTTACTATGCAGCAGCTTGCTTCGCGACTTCCTCCACCATCAAAACCACATTGTTTTTAATCGACTGTTTTTAAAAGAATTAAGAAAATTAGATAGCCTTGAGATCAAGTTACATTCTTAATATTCAGAGTACAAATAATATCCTTTCATAAAAATATCAAACACGGAGCAAAGTGGGTAAGGATTCTAGAAACCATACCTTAGATCCAAGAAATTGTAGACTATGTGTGTGCTATCAGTCACTACATCCTCCAACATACACTGGAATATGAATAGATTAGCTTTTCAAAAGACTGGAGTGGCCCCAAGAAGAAGGTAGGAGATGAGATAACACTGAGGCTGTCTCAGAGCAGGAGGGCAGGGAGGGGTGGACAGACCTCATAATGTCCTTGCTCATGATAGAGTTTCCCCAGGTTGTACAGACAGCTGGTCACAGAGCTCTTATGTGCATGAGGGTCCTTCAGGTTTTCATCTGGAATCTCGGAACACTTCAGGAATGTTCGCCGGGCTTCTTCTGTCTTCCCTTGGTTCATCAGAA
This sequence comes from Arvicola amphibius, assembly GCF_903992535.2. Lineage (NCBI taxonomy): Eukaryota > Metazoa > Chordata > Mammalia > Rodentia > Cricetidae > Arvicola > Arvicola amphibius. Next base: position 19,109,558 of record NC_052063.2, read on the forward strand.
TAATGCCCGTGTTTAAATAGGCAGCTGCGAGGAAAAACCAGAAACAGAAATTTGAAGCGCTAGGCACCGTGGATAAAAGCTGTATTGGCTTCATCTCTGTACCAAGGGATATTTCTTATTTATTGAAAAATAAAAAACTATTAAATGTGTATCAACTAAACACAGGATCAATAATGGTAGTAATAACCCCCAAGTATTTCTAAAAACATAATTATTTTTCATTCAGCTGAATACCACAAGTGTTTGAGCTCAAAATCTAGTTAAATCGAAGACCGAACTATCAGAATACTTGGGAAAAACTGGAAATGGCATTGAAGAATGAAATTCAGAGAGAGAGAATTGCTAATATTAACAAATATTTAGAAATATGAATACCACACATAGCTGCTTTCTTATGAAAGGCTTCAAGAATACGGAGGTAATTATTACCAATGAAAGGCAATATCTGAAAGACTCCAAAGCTGTAGTACTACTTACAAGCCAGGGTCGGCCGGCTCCCGACAGCCAGTTTGTAATAATGCAATGCTTCTGCCAACCTGCTGTTTTCCTGGAGCAGCAACCCTCTGCATGAGGAGAACAGAGACACTGAGAGGGGCTGCATCACAAGACAGAAACCCACACAATTTCATTCTATATCCCAAAGTAAAAATGGTCAGCAGCCCAATAAAAATGCTGACCTGGTACCATAAAACTAAATTCTAATGGAAGGAAATGATCTCTCAGGAGGAAAAATCCTACAAAGGTATCCATGGACCCTGGTTCCATGAGAAAAGTATTAAGAAGGATTTTTTTTAAACGGACTTCTGTAACCAATAAATGTTCCCCTCGCCAGACTTCTTCCCCTCCCGCTTGAATTGCCAGCCACCTGGATTTCTGTTGGGAACACACACATTTCCTCCTCATTTTACCAGGGAAACCTGGGGAAGGCAGGGATAAATATATAGAAACATGAGATGTCTCCCTCGCCAGTTGTTGCTTGGGTGATATTTGTTCACAACGCTCCCAAAGGCAAAAGGCTAAAAGCAGTCTGACTCAATGGCAAAGGCAGATCCAGATGGAGCAAAGAAACAAAAGAAAGAAGTGAAGGCCGTATATTTCTATGCCGCTTGGCTTTGGTCAAATAAATTTGCATTTCAGAATACTCTGCAAATTTCAGTCTACCAGGCAGAAACACATCTTCCTCTCCAGACCCTCAGACTTTAGGGACCTCTCTATGGGGCTCCTTAAATAGTACCCACATGGATTAACCAAGCCATGCCAATCCCCGCCCTTATGACATCAATGAAAATCAAGTATTACCATTTCTATGAAAATAAGATGTCAGGAAACTGAACTAATTAGAAGGTGTCCCGAAGGACTTTGCTCTGGGCCTATTCTCTTGTAAACAGTATCTTACAGACATAAGATACATCTAGTGGGCCAAGGGCGGCTGTGACGATGCCAATTGCAGACTCAACTTGGCAGCTTCCTTGGCTATTGAAAGAGGAGTAAAATGGAGCTCTGAGAAAAGAAAAGCTATTGTCAAAACATGCATTTGTTGAGTACTGCCAGGGTTAGGAATGGCTGAGTGTCTGCCAAACACTCATGTTTAGGAATCGGGGACTCTCAATGGAGCACTGCAAGCAGGTGATGAGACCTTTAAGGAAGGGACCCATTTGGAGGAGTTAATTGCCTTCCACTGCCTAACAAGTTGCTAATGCTGATCTCCTAGATTAGGTTCTGAAGAGATTAGTTATTTAAAAATCAAATAAATGAACAAATACAAGCCTGTCCTCCCCATGTTACGCTATGCTATGCTATGTTATGGTTCCAGGTTTCACCAAGTGGAGTGTCTATGTAGGTAAATTGCCCACTCAACTATTGCTATAAAAATTGCTGACTTTATCTTCCTTCTTCAATTCCATCTTCCCTTAGATTTGGCATCAGGTTTAGCCTTCTTCCATCCGTGAGACCATCCTATACAGAATGAAAACCCTGGCTACTTCTTCACTCGCACACTGCCTTATGGGAAGGTGGTGTTCCACGGTCGTTTCTGCCTCCGCTCTTCATATGCGGTCTGCACATCACCATGTGGCCCTGTGTCTTGCATGGAAGCACACTGCCTTTACCACTAAAATCAGGATTACTCTCCTGACTCCAGATGTGTCTATCGGATGACTGAGCTACCTGAGACCTAACTGGAATTTCCAAAGTCATCTGAAAAGGAAAAGGAGTAGTAGCGCCTGCGCAAAATTAAACCTGAAGTCAGATAAATGGAAAAAAACACCTTTGCTTAGATTGATGGCATCATCAGGATCAGCTGCTGAAACCAGAAAGCTGACTGAACCCTTATTGCTTTTCATAGTGATAGTTACATGCTCTGTGCACTCTCCAAAGCCATTGACTCTTATATGCTATGGCTCTTCGCTTGTCCCTGAAGGCACATCTTTATAGCTCTGTCAGAACCCTCTTTATCTTTTCTAGCCTGCAAGTAACTGAAAGAGCCCACTAATTAGTCTCTACATAATTACATTTCCACAGGGCAAATATGCTATTAGGATAGATGGGAGTGAACGGGTTGGGGATGTGCATGGATCTGACTGGGGCCTAACGCTGACATGTCTGGAGACTGATGTCCTTGGCCTCTTGGGTTCAGGAATGATGACACATTATACATTATATTCTGTCACTTTCCAATTCATAAAATACACACAGAGCAGAGAAGAGCACGCAGTGTGATAATAAAACCTTCAGGATCCTGCCCTGTGTCGTAAAGGTACTAATGAGTGATTTCAAGTCAGATAGCCACTGTGACTGATTAGCAAGGGATAAGGATCTCCCTGATTATTTTACCTTGTTATCTATGCTGCAAAAGGAAGTAAGATTCAGATGCACACAGTGTTCCACAATAACAAGAAGGAAAACAAATGGCATGAAAATGGCGACATTTGAGGCAATCTGATAACATGTCCTAATCCAAGAGTGGGCAAAAAGCAGACACACCTGGAAGTGACATTGATAAACACTAGTGTGCACACATGCACACAAACAGAGTAAGAATACTGTCATCAGCCTGATGTCACGCAGGAAGAAATGAGAGTCTAAGAATTAACAAACTAACTGGGGTTTTTAGTTAAAAACGAGCAAAGGCAGAATTGGATACTGTTTCTCTGATAATGAATTCCATGCTCAAAGATGCAGAGAGTGGTACACACATTTAATCCTGGTGGTGTAAAAGGTCCTTCTGTATTTGTATTGCTTTCATTGGTTAAATAAAGAGACTGCCTTGGCCTTTTGATAGGACAAAAATGTAGGTAGGTGGGGAAGACAACTGGATGCTGGGAAGGAGAGCAGAGTCAGGCAGACACCATGAATCTCCAGCCTGAGACGGATGTAGGTTAGAATCTTGCCGGTAAGCCACAGTCATGGGGTGATACACAGATTTAATAGAAATGGCTTAATCAAGATGTGAGAGTTAGCCAATAAGAGGCTAGAGCTAATGGGCCAGGCAGTAATTTAATTAATACAGTTTCTGTTTGGTTATTTCAAGGGTTATGCTAGCTGGACAGCCGGGACCCCGCTCCTTCTACTACAATCCTGGCACTTTAGAGAGAGAGGTAGGAGGATCAAGAGATTAGCGTCATCCTAATGACGCTATGAAATCTGAGGAGAGTCTGTACTACGTGAAACAAAACAACACATGTAAAACCTGCAGTCTGCCAAGGGAGAAATGCATTTAATAGTCTTACCCAGCTATAAAGCCCGAGAACCATGACAATGGTCAACCTCAGAGTGTCAGATCCTAAGATCTGCAATAGTGCCATAAGAGTGCAATAGTGGCTCTTATATCTTGGGGACTAAAAAGTCATTTAATTAACCTTAAAGCCTCCTTAATAGGAAGGAATTCAAGTCTACTACTCTAAACCAAGGCCATTTCTTTTGGGTGGTGAGACTATGGAACCTAAAGAAGACCCGGCACTGTCATAGCCCTTGACCAATAAAATCCTAAGTGTATTCCAAAGATTTATTCTTATACCTGCCCATAAGTGTAGCTCTCACCCTTGTCAAGGAAGCTTCCTTTTTGTAGCAGAGAGAGACCATTAGATAAATTGAAAATTGGTCACAGTGCAGAAGACAACTGAGTGGGGTGGGGGTGGGGTTCCCAAGCCCAACTGATACATTTACAATACATGGAGGAATATGGAAGAAGAGAGAGTGGAAAGACAGCAAGAGCGGGGGGGGGAACCTTCTACAAGACAGTGTCCTCTAGCTATGTCAAGCAAGCTGCACCCATGAAAGCTCAACAGGACCAGACCCTAAATAAGTCTAGCACAAAGTCAGAATCAATTCACATTCCAGTGTGGATCGGGGAACTCTCATAAGAACCCATGCCTCGACAAACAACTATTGACAGCTGCTGTTAAGAGGGAAATTCAGTCTTCCCCATCACCCCCAAGGGGACATTCTTAAGCACATATACAATGTAGCAACACTAATGGACTCAGTAGGTTATATTACATAAAAGTGTGCTTCTGTATGTGCCAATAATAATTAAAGAGGCCATGAGTTTCAGAGGGAGTGTTCTTGATAAAGATAAAAATAGATACTCAGTTCTAGATACACATAGACTACCTACTGCTTTGTTCTAAAACTCAAAGTTTGTGTAACTCTAGCTTGTCTTGAAAGAAGGAAAAGGAATCTTTCATCTTGAAATTTTTTACTGATTCTAGATCCATCCTAAAACGTGGTTAATACCAAGCCACATTTATAAAACCTACACTTGGCTTTTCTAAAACATAGTAGAGAAACTGAAATCTCTTATGGTACATTTGTTACAATGATAAGAGTAACTGCACTCACTCAGCATTTCCAGCATGCCAAGCAGCTTACATATTAGTACATACATGTTAAATAATCTGCCTGCCTGCCTGCCTGTCTGTCTATCTATCTATCTATCTATCTATCTATCTATCTATCTATCTATCTATCTATCTATTTATCTATCATCTATCTCTATCAATTATCTATCAACTATATCTATATAATTATCTTTCTATCTCTCTGAAACAGGGTCTCACCATGCATCTCTGACTGCCTTGGAGCTCACTATGTAGACCAGATTGGCCTTGAACTCTCAGAGATCTTCCTGCCTCTGCTTCCTGAGAGCACCACCACACCCAGTAACACAAGACATTAATAAAGTAGCACACAGAGGACTGATCATATAGAGACAAGTATATCAAAATGCAAGCTTAGTAGTCAGAAAATAATTTAAGACTTGAATAATACTTAATTATTCACACCAAAGGCTCTTCCATGACTGTTCAAATTGGTGACATGACATGTTTGCATACTGACCATGACAATAAACTCTTCTAGCTTCTGAATATATTAAAAAGAACACATTTTAATATACCACCACACAAGTATATAGTCAGAAATAGTTTTATAAAATAAGTGCAAAGCTGTCGTGAGAGCAAGTGAATGGACATTCTATATGTAATAACACAAAATTAAAATACGGTATAAGTGTAGACTGAAAAGAATTTATAAAATTATATTTTTGAAATGGCAGAAAGAAAGGTCATTTTTATATATTTATGGGTGGACTGTGAAGTATGGCATATATAAGGAATATTTTACTTCTCTCATGTCTCACATTCTTCCATGCTCTTAGGACAGTCACTCAAACTAAGGCCAGCAATGAATTATCCAGCCTGGAGAAGGAAAAAGAACAACTCTCTGTTCCAGTCAAAGAAAACACACACGAACATTTGAGCTACTAGTGGTAATACATAAATTCTAGAAAATTACTTCACATACAGCCATGTAGAGACATGCACAGACACAGGTATGTACACACACACACACACACACACACACACACACACACAGAGAGAGAGAGAGAGAGAGAGAGAGAGAGAGAGAGAGAGAGAGAGAGAGAGAGAGAGAGACCACCAGCAGCATCAGCAACAGCAGTAACAGATTGTTCTCTTAAGACACATCAGCTTTTGTTGGTGGTGGTTACTGATAAGTCTAAGAATTACCAATATATGTGCATAATTTCTTCCAGAAGAAAGTTTGATCCATCTTTTCCTCTAGTGTCCTCTAACAGCCTTTTTTTTCTAAAGTAGTACTTAAGAAATGATCACAGTAGTATAGCAACTTGATTAATGAAAACCAGTCATAAGAATAACTACAGCGGGTTGGGCAGAATTAAATGCGCAATTAAATATAAGTGGCACACAAATCCCAAGTTGGCCCTAAACACTAACAGAGACAGAAGGAAACATTTACTTAGCACAGTGGTTTAAACCAAAGGTGACTTTGCCACCCCAGGGGGTCTTTGGTACTGTCTAGAGACTAAAATTCATGGTTGTCATAACAGAGGTGCTGGCCACTGGCATTGACAGGGTATTGGGCAGACAAGCTTGTTGCTGGCATAATTTGGACATCAGGTGGGGATGCTGTCCACTGATTTAAACAGAGTAGTGGGCAGGAATGCTGAGCACTGGCATCAGCTGGTATCAGACAGGGATGTTGGTCAGTGGCATCAAATAGGTAGAGGGTGGAAATACTGACTGATGGCATCAAGTAGGTATCAGGTGGGGATGCTGGCCACGGGCATCAACTGAGTAGCAGATAGGGGTGTTGATCCCTGGCATTGACTGGGTAGAAGGCAGAGGTGCTGGCCACTGGTGTTAACTGAGCAGTGGGTGGGGATGCTGGCCACCAGCATTAACTGGATAGAGGGCAGGGGTGCTGATCACTGGCAGGAACTGGATTAAGGGCAAAGGTGCTGGCCATTGGCATTAACTAGGCAGTGGGTAAGGATACTGGCCACTGGCATCCATCAGATATAGGACAGAAGTGCTGGGCCCAGGCACTTAACTGGATAGAGGGCAGGGGTGCTGGTCACTGGCAACAACTGGGAAGAAGATAAGAATACAGGTATATATATCTTACCATGAAAAGGCAAGACCGGCTTTGCAGCGTAGAAACTGAGAAACACAATTAGTTTCTCAGGGTAAGTGACTGTAACACATTTCTTTGTTAGAAAAGTTCCTTTGTATACCTGTCCTCTCTATACATCACTATAAAGAACACATAAAATACAGAAAGGAAACTAAAAGGATATTTTCAATAAAAATATAACTTATCATGATTCTTGGTGTTTTTACGAAGAAGAGAAAAATTACTTTAAAAATTGGGGTGAAAAGGCATGTCCTTCCTGCCTCCGACAGTACATCTGAGCAAACTGTCAGGGTCTGTCTGTAACAAGGCTGACTTCCAGACACACATGCCAGATTACCCACAATGATTTCATGTATCATCACATCACACTGCCATCCATAAATGCGTGCAGCCGAGTTATCCTTGGGTGTCAGTGGAGGATTCGTTCAGGATTCCTCTTGGGTACCTAAAGCTGCAGAAGCCTAAGACCTTTACACCTGGCGATAAAATATCTGCTTTTAAAATCTACAAATTTTATATAGTATTTGTAATGCCTAATGATGTAATGTAAGAAGTTTCTGTATTGAATTTCCTAGAAATAACAAGAAAATGTCTGTTCAGAGCCAGGCATGGTGGCAAATGCTTTTAATCTCAATACTCAAGAGGCAGAGGAGGATGAGGAGTTGAGGGCTAGACTCACCTACACAAGGAGTCAAAGCTGCCCTGATCTATACGACAGCTGTGTAAAATACTGGAGTTCAGTATAGTTGTGACTTTTTCTGAATGACTTCATCTAGTGGCTTCATCTATAAAAGGAATACTCAGAAATGTTCAGTGCTGATTATGTTATTTTTCTGTGATAATACTAAACTTAAATATTTTTTAAGATACCATTGTTTGAAACCACAAACTTGATTAAGGAAAGTCAATCAAAGTTGTAATAAACATCCCAAAATAAAACAAAGAAACAAAACATTCTACATCATAGTGCAGAGAAATGGCTCAGTGAGGAAAGGCACTTAGAGAAACTTGAAGGACTTGGTTTTATTTCAGTGAAGGACTTCGTTTTATCCCAGGGAATAACATGGTTGAAGGGGAGAATTGACTTCATGTTTTTCTCATGCTATGCCAAGGGTACCCCCCTCCAAATAAATTATAAAATAAATGTGTAAAAGAATTCAAATCTTCAATTGTGACCACTTGCCTTGAATTTTAAAAAGGGTCTTTGGAAACACTTGAAAGAAGAGATTTCCCAAGGTAGGAGTAAATGAAGTATATGAGCAGCCGAAAAGTGAAGTATCCAATCATATGGAGCCCAGCATCTGGGCTGATATCTACACAAAAATCAAGGGGACAAGGACACTGTTAAATGAGAGTCTTCCAATTCTCTCTGGAGAAACAGTATGGACAATTAATTAACTGCCTTTTCATTTTTTAAAATTATGGCAAAGTCCATAGCGTTCCTACACTATGTTAATATACTAGATAGTGCCAGTCAACCTAGTATCAAACAATGAATAGATAATTATTGAATTAATTGTTTGTTATGAAAACAGATATGTAAATGATCACAACAGTATGCACATTGGGCCATGAGAAAGCACAGCGTCTTGGGAGCCCACAAAATGAACAGGTCAGGTGAAGTTCCTAGAGAAGAAAGAGGCCAAAGCCAAGAATGCTGAGAACAACATTCCAGTCAGAACAGTCATGGCAATGCAACGCCAGAGTCACAAAGGGTGGCATTTTTAAATCTAACAATAGCAATAATAACAGGCTTGGTGAAAATTAAATGACAATCTATGTAGGAGGAAGCATTTGGGAACGTGAAAGGCCAAGACAACTGACAATTAAAACTATACAGCTGAGAATAGGTTGCAGTTGTGAACAGTCTTCCGCCGCCCCTGCCATCAGTCAGAGGGCAGTGTTTACTCACAATGGCTCCCCAAGTGTTTTAGCAACACTAAGCTCAATTGTGAGGAAAAAAAATGTAGATCCATCTGCAGACGAAATATTCTTCTGAGATTTATCTCGTGTGATCCTCCTTTAACACATAGAGGAACTTTTTAAATTAATGGTTTACCCCACTCCGTGATACAAACTAAATTCTGGAGCTTTGATTTATTTTTCCCCAAAGCAATTTACACGTGTGAAATTTCTTAACAGTAATTAATTAATAAGTCAGAGTCATGTTTGAACTTTGTATTAACTCATACTTCTTAATCAAATTTGCTAATTCAGCTGTCTGTAATAGTGAGATTTTTTAATCATTTCATGATGTCACGAAGCTAAAGATGAATTTCCTCTTTTTTTCCCCCAAAACCTACGCTCACTTTTAGACAATGAGTATAACATGTCACTTAAAAATGAATCCTTAATCTTCTATTATTAAATGAAGTGATAATTAACTGCATGGCATGTAGTCATAAAACATAAATGCTTGCATATTCTCCTGGATACACTAGAAAGCAGGCAAAATTATCAGATACCTACATGGCTATATGTGAAATTAAACTTAAAGTCCTTCTAAGTACAGACTGTAATAAAGATACTCAAGCCTTTAAATTACCTATCTCCTAAGTTTCTAGACCATAAGAACTGAGGCAAGCACCTTCCATGCCTTAACCATTGTGCTAGACACTGAGTAAGGGAAAAGAAGCAGGATCAAATCAATATACAGCAAGGTTTTGTTATTATTCGTGCTACAACGTCCTGTGCAGAGGATGGTGGGGGATATAATAAAGGAGCCCAAGACCTTGAGCCACATCTAGACGAGTCAGCTGCAACTGCCCTTCCCTGGACTTCTGGTTATATGACAGAGACAATCATTGCCAATTCCAGTTTCTAATCACTCACCAATCAACTTCTTACTAAGTCATGAGATGTTATACACATCAGTCTTTAAGTTTTTATAAATTATATGAAGCCATACATAATAACACATATGGCTAGTATAGGGAATATAAAAAGTATTCTTTACTATACTTAAATGCATACAAAGTATGAATTGTTGAGTTTTGAGTGATAACCAGATTAGGCAACAACCAAATATATGAAATCAAACCAAATAGTTCAATAAAATTATATGATCTGAGTAAAATAGAGGCATGAAATTGAAACACTTAAATTATGTTTTTAGACATAACCATGGTCAGAATTACTAATCTTTGCCCAAAGAAATAATTACATTAGTAATATTTTTAATTTTAATTAATACTCTCAAATTCTAGAAAGTAGGAAACTCATGGGAGCTATCTGACGGAAAAGAAACAATCTGAAATTTTTATATGGAAAAAAGATTCAATGAGCTTCAGATGAAAAATTCTGAGGTGAGGGGACCACTACAGACACACCTGTGCTTTCTGCAGAATGGCATCCTGTGGTCACCAGATCACCTTTAGATAACAGACATTTTATCTGATGTCTAAACACAAGGATTCTCCTGACTCAAACATTTCTACAAATCAAATGTTCCATTTTATCGCCTTTCTTTAATTAACTGGGTGTGAAGACTTCGGGGTCCAGGGAATAACATTTTAACAAAGACTTCTTGGTGTAGAAAGTATTAGAAAAGGAAATATATGCTAAAGAATTTTGCACAAAACATGTACCTTTTACTTATTAGAAAATATTTCACGTGGTTTCTGACAAATGTAATTGGATATTAAGCTATTGTGACTGCACTTGGTTATTGGATAGCATATGAACTATGGGCAAAACTAAAAGATGAGGTACAGTTTTCCTCGGATGGATAAGGGGTCAATTGTTCTTCTATTCTACTGTCATTGCCTGGCAAAGAATGCAAAGGGGACACGAAAGGAAGAGCAACCGAGTGTCACAGAATGAAGAGACAAGGGCATAGGATTCTATTCCATGGTTCTCCAGAGTTGGAACTTTTGTCAAAGTGTGTTGTCTCTAACATGTCATATAACTGCCAAGTAGGTTCCAGAAAAAAAACAGCTTAGCTTCCTCTTTGCTCTTTTTCTTTTGACACAGACCTCTCTCTTTATTCTAAACTGAATTTCATTTAGACGTTGACAGCTCAGTAAAGTACAACTAGGACTTCTATTTCATGAGAAAGATGTTTTCTTATAACCGGTCAAATGCGAAACAGGAGACACCTAATCAAAAGCAATTGTTTAGGCATAACAGGCAAAGCCTTTATTAATTTATCTTAGAGGAGAAAAGAACAGAGCTGGAACATATTCTCACTGTTGTCTTTGCCTTCAAAGTAAAACCCTGGGCAGTGTCAAAGAGATCTTTTTTTTTTTTTTTACAAAGGTATTTCTGGGTTTGAGTTTGAATAATGAATCTAAACACCTTTATACTCTACCATAGTAGATTCTACTCAGGTAGGTTTGACACAAGATGCTACGTAATTACTATTTTAATTTATTATTACAGGAAACACATGAAAGAGTCATACTTTGCTTCAGAAGAGGGGCTTAAGGATTGGAGTGTCTCGGGAACTTTAACTCATACAGCTGTGATTACTGTTGGAAGCCTAATTCACAGACATGTACTATATCCTGACATCAGCAGGATATTCTCCATGCCTGTTTTCTGAGTGAACTGAGGCGACATTTTCCTCTGTCAAAAATAACATCAGGTATGAACAGTATGGATATATCCATGTGCTAATAAGATCATAGTACTCAATAAAAATCTAGAGAGAGAACTGATACTGGGTATACGGTGGGAAGTTTTCGTTTTACTTCTTCCCACCCGTATAATTGGGAGCAGAAGAGCTTTATAACTTTTTAGCTGCTATCTCTGTAGGAAAGAAAATAATCTGTGCTTTCTACCTCAGCTGAAAAGACTCAAAATAGGGTCTATTGCATTTTATTTTCTTTCTTCTTGCTTTTTCCCCCGCCCTCCTTCTCTTTCATTTGTCCTTTCTCTTTCTTTTGTTCTTTCTCTTTTTCTTTCTTTCTTTCCCTCCTCCATCCCTCCTTCCTTCCTTTCTTTTTCCTCCCTCCCTCCCTCTCTTAGGTTCCCTCCCCCCTTGCTTCCTGCTTCCTTCCTGCATGATTCTTAATACAGGAACATTTGTGAGTTGCTTCATATGCAGGTAAACTTGGTTTAAAATTAAATACAAACCAATACACCCAGAAAGGGATTTTG